>NC_037676.1:142593622-142669648 GCF_003255815.1 Theropithecus gelada
GGGGCCAGGCGCGGTAGCTCACGCCTGTAATCCCAGCACTTTGGGAGGCCGAGGCGGACAGATCACGAGGTCAGGAGATTGAGACCATCCTGGTTAACACGGTGAAACCCCGTCTCTACTAAAAACACAAAAAATTAGCTGGGCGTGGTGGCGGGCGCCTGTAGTCCCAGCTACTTGGGAGGCTGAGGCAAGAGAATAGTGTGAACCCAGGAGGCAGAGCTTGCAGTGAGCCGAGATCACGCCACTGCACTCCAGCCGGGTGACAGGGCGAGACTCTGTCTCAAAAAAAAAAAAAAGAAAAGAAAAGAAAGGGATGAAGCCAAAAAATGAGAAGACAATCTATAAGCTTAATAAAACCCATATCCTATGGATGAAATTACTGATTCCTAGAACACCTAATCTAAACATGACAGTAACATAAGATGCCTTTCTTACTAGGAAATGGCCAAGATAAAAAATAATCAATTAAAACAAAAAAATTAAATTCTAAGTTTTGCCTGCCAACTAAATCTGTCTCCTTCCTGGAAAAAAGGAAGATTTGCTGGTTCTTTATTGTAGGTATCTCATGTTCATGGATTGGAAGACCATATTGTTAAGATGGCAAAATACCTCAAATTGATCCACAGACTCAATGCAACCTCTATCAAAATCCCAGCTGGCTTCTTTGGAGAAATTGACAAGCTTATGCCAAAATTCACATAGAAGTACAAGGGACCCAGAATAGCCAGAACAATCTTCAAAAAGAACGAAGTTGGAGGAGACACACTTCCCAACTTCAAAACTTACTACAAAGCTGTAATAACCAAGATAGTGTGGTACTGGCATAAGTACCACATAAGATCAATGGAATAGAATTAAGAGTCCAGAAAAAAAAAAAATTACAATCAACTAATTTTCCACAAGAGCGCCAATGGGGAAAGAATTGTCTTTACAACAAATGCTGCTGGGACAACTGGATATTCATATACAAATGAATAAAGTTAGCCCAGGAGTGGTGGCTCACGCGTGTAATCCCAGCACTTTGGGAGGCCGGGTGGATGGATTGTCTGAGGTCGGGAGTTCAAGATCAGCCCGGCCAACCCAGTGAAACCCCATCTCTACTAAACATAGAAAAAAAGTAGCCGGGTGTGGTGGCGGGCGCCTGTAATCCCAGCTACTCAGGAGGCTGAGGCAGGAGAATCACTTGAACCCGGGAGGCGGGGGCTGCAGTGAGCCAAGATCGCACCATTGCACTCCAGCCTGGGTGACAAAGAGAGACTTCGTCTCAAAAAAAAAAAAAAAAGAATGAAAAGAATAAAGTTGGACCCTCTAACTCACATGATGAACAAAAATTAACTCAAAATGGGTCACAGACCTAAATGTAAAAACTAACCCTAAAAAGTTCCCAGAAGAAAACAATAAATCTTCATTATCTTGGGTTAGCAATTTTTTTAAATATGTAACACCAAAGACACGTGATGAAAAAATAAATAAATTAGACTTCACCAAAATTAGAAACTTTTGTGCTGCCAAGGACACCATCAAGAAAGTGAAATGGGGAGAGCATGGTAGTTCATGCCTGAAATCCTAGCAATCTGGGAGGCCGAGGCAGATGGATCACTTGAGGCCAGGAGTTCAAGACCAGCCTGGCCAACATGATAAAACCCTGTCTTACTAAAAATACAAAAATGAGCTGTGTGTGGTGGTGTATGCCTGTAAACCCAGCTACTTGGGAGGCTGAGGCAGGGGAATTGCTTGAACCCGGGAGGCGGAGGTTGCAGTGAGCCGAGATTATGCCACTGCACTCCAGACTGGGCAACACAGCAAGACTCTGTCTCAAAAAAAAAAAAAAAAACTTGACAAAGTTTGAATGGATATACATGTGGCCAGTAGGCACACGGGAAAAATGCTCAACAGCATCAGCCATCAGGGAAATGTGAATCAAAACCAAAATGAGACATCACTTCATGCCCACTAGAATGGCTCTCATCAAAAGATGGACAATAACAAGTGTTGATGAGGATATGGAGAAACTAGAACCTTCAGACATTGCTGGTAGAAATGTAAAATGGCACAGCTGCTTTGGAAAAGTTTGACATTTCTTCAAAAAGTTAAACCCAGCAATTTCACTCCGAAGTATATACCCAAGAGAACTGAAAATACGTGTTCCCACAAACACTTGTACATTCCCACAAAATACATGAGTGTTCATTGCAGCATTATTCTTAATAGCCAATGAGTGGGAACAACCTAATGTCCATCAACCGACGCATGGATAAATAAAACATTCATCTCCACACAGCGGATACTACGTGACCACAGAAGGAATGAAGGACTGATACGTGCTACAACACAGATGAGCCATGAAAACATGACGCTAAGTGAGTAATCTAGACACAGAAGGACAAACATTGCTCTTGTCGCCCAGGCTGGAGTGCAATGGCACGATCTTGGCTCACTGCAACCTGGCCTCCCAGGTTCAAGCGATTATCCTGCCTCAGCCTCCCAAGTAGCTGGGATTACAGGCATGCGCTACCATGCCCGGTTAATTCTATATTTTTAGTAGAGACGGGGTTTCTACATGTTGGTCAGGCTGGTCTCAAACTCCTAACCTCAGGTGATCTGTCCGCCTCGGCCTCCCAAAGTGCTGGTATTACAGGCATGAGCCACCGCGCCTGGCTAACACTGCCCTTTTAGGTGAAGGGCATGTAAGTGTTCACTGGACTACTCCTGCAGCTTTTCTGAAGGTTTGAAGTCTTTCCAAGTAAAAATAAAGTATATTATACATTACAAATATAAAATAATAAAAGCAATCCCTTATGGGGGGGTTTTACGGATTAAATGCAGACACGGGTGTGCACACCCACCAATAGGTCACTGCTGTCACGGCTGCTCAGGCAAGTGGTGCTGACGCTGGTGAGTGCCACAGGATGGAGCATGAGTCATAGCTAACTCCACTTCATGCATCCGACAAACATTAATAAGTGCCTGGTCTATGACAAGTATTTTGCTTCGCACAGTGGCTAAAAAAATTAATAAGATACAGTCCCCACTCTAGAATCTGCATGCATTACCAAACTTTCCTATTAAAAATGTATCACTTTAATATTCAGCTCAGCTCTAAGGTAACCCCTAAGGTAAAGAGCTTAGAATTTCTAAAAGCAGTGAGTGTCTGTAATACACTCTGTTTATGCATTTATTTACATTCTGCCTCATTCTAAAAAAGGATCTAAAATCAATTTTTTAAACACATACAATTTAACAACAATAACCAAAAAAAAAAAAAAAAGATAAAAATCAGTCTAAAGAGAAAATGAGAATTCTAGTTAAAGGAAACCAGCGGAAGGTTAAATCACAAAAAATGTCTGCCATGAAGTAGGTGTAATTATTAAGGGTAAGCTAGAGACTCAGCTCTAAGGCTCCTAACAGCTAAAGCAAAAAAATTAAGATGAAGGCCGGGCGTGGTGGCTCATGCCTGTAATGCCAGCACTTTGGGAGGCCAAGTCAAGTGAATCATTTGAGGTTAGGGGTTCAAGACCAGCCTTCATCATGGCCAACATGATGAAACCCCGTTTGTATTAAAAATACAAAAATCAGCCAGGCAGTAGTGGTGGGTGCCAGTAACCCCAGCTACCTGTGAGGCTGAGGTAGGAGAATTGCTTGAGCCTGGGAGGCAGAAGTTGCGGTGAGAGGAGATCCGGCCACTGCACTCCAGTCTGGGGAAGAAAGTGAGACCCTGTCTCTAAATAAATAAATGAAAAGGGATAAATATCAACGCCCATGAAGTAAGTATTTGCACCAACTACAGGCATGTCCCCATGCGGGAAGCTGTGAAGCACCATTCTCATCCTGGAGCACCATTCTCAATGCCTTCCTGGGTTAAACAGAACAACCCACAGCACAGATATGGGACTCATTCTCCAGGCTCTGGCTTTTCCTTTATTTTAGTCCTCTCCCTCTTTCACCACTTTCTGGGCTTCGAATGGAGATCTGAAACTCCAACCTAACGACTGGGTCAAAAATTCCCACCGCTTTGCAGGCAGCTGCCATCCACAGCCCAGCAGGGCATCAGAGGCCCACCTGGCTTGCTCCTATCTCTGCAGCTTTGACTGCTCACTCAAGAGAGATTTCCTTACATGCCTCTTTCTCTCTTCTAAAGACAAGGTGCTATACACCAGACTCTTGTTCATTCAGAAATGTCTCAGTTCCCTCTCTCTCCTTTCCCATCTCTAATAAGGAACTTGACTTTCCTCCTTCCCCATCCAACAGCTTCTTTGTGAGAACTATGAATTCCTCACAAGCCATCTCTGAAAGCCACGCACCCTGCTGGCTAGACTGAACTGTTTCAGTCATAGCTAAGCTGCATTCCTACTACTTTCCCCCTTCTAGCTTAAAAAGCCTTTCCTAAATCTCCCCGTGCCTCTGATTTTCAGCTTAAATTGACATAAAGTTCTGAGGTTGCAATTATTATGTGCATAGCTAGCGGGCTTTTCCTGGGTTTCCTTAGCAACAGCTTCATTAAGGAACTGCATCAAAAATTTTAAAGAGGCTATTCTTACATCTGAACAGAGTAGCCTGCATAAAATTTGAATGGCTTTGAAGAGAAAATTAACCAGGAACAAAGAGGTGGCAGGTCTTAGTCAGCAGTATCATAAGCCAAAATGTTTTCAAATGGCTCAAAATCATTCCTGAATATTTGGTTTGTGGGAGGCAAAGGGTGTTAGATTCAGTGTGCATTAATCCTAGAGTATGTTCTCTAATCTGGTAAAGTCAGATTATTTTCTAGTTTTTCAAACAATTCCTTACTACCACTTTCTCTTACTGTCACTTGCCATTTTTGACTAATTAAGAATTAAGAAAGTGACCCAGGCGCGGTGGCTCACGCCTGTAATCCCAGCGCTCTGGGAGGCTGAGGCAGGTGGATCACCTGAGGTTGGGAGTTCAAGACCAGCCTGACCAACATGGAAAAACCCCGTCTCTACTAAAAATACAAAATTAGCCAGGTGTGGTGGCGCATGCCTGTAATCCCAGCTACTCGGGAGGCTGAGGCAGGAGAATCACTTGAACCCAGGAGGCGGAGGTTGCGGTGAGCCGAGATTTTGCCGTTGCACTCCAGCCTGGGCAACAACAGCGAAACTCTGTCTCAAAAAAAAAAAAAAAAAGAATTAAGGAAGTGAGTCAGGCATGGTGGCTCACGCCTGTAATCCCAGCACTTTGACAGGCTGAGGCGGGCGGATTTAGGTCAGGAGTTTGAGACCAGCCTGGCCAACATGGTGAAACTCCATCTCTACCAAAAATACAAAAATTAGCTCGTGTGATGAGGGCACTTGTAATCCCAGCTACTTGGGAGGCTGAGGGAGAAGAATCGCCTGAACCCAAGAGGCAGAGGTTGCAGTGAGCCAAGATCGCACCACTGCACTCCAGCCTGGGCTAAAAGAGCGAAACTCTGTCTTAAAAAAGAAAAGAATTAAGAATTAAGAAAGTGAATTTCAACCATTTGGGTAGTTTGGGGGAAACTACCTGATGTGGTACATAGAGCCTGGATTTTAGAACCCAAATGGTTTAAATACCAATGGTGGTATCTACAAGACAATCCTGGATACACGGCAAATTCCTCTCAATTTCTCAACCTTAAAATGGAGCATAATAAACTACTTTGCAAAGTTGTTGTGATGATTATGGCCAATATCTGAAAAGAATCTAGTGAAACGCATGCAACAAGCTGGCTGCTTAATCACTCGTATTATCAATGAGTTTCAGCTTATCCAATAATGGAGAGGCTCTGCTTTTTCATCCTTTTTGTGTGCCAACAGAGCTTATTTTACAGGATTAATACTGCAAGAGCAGGCCTGACTAGAAAATTCCCCAGGTCTACAAGGCAGAGCATGTTCTTTTCCTTGGATCAAATTTACAATTATCTATGTTTATGTTTATCTGCTCAGTACCCATTTCCCCCTCTAGACCTGAAGCTCAGTCAGTGCGAGACCACTGAACACTCAAGGCTAGCAGATGACTGACATAGCGCCGAGTGCCTGGCCTTTAGTGTGGAACATGTGAGTGAGGGCAGGAAAGAGAGAACCAGCACGCCTCCCAGAGGCCCTTCCCCTCTGAAATTATGGGCTGGCTTTGGACAAGTTGTACAACCTTTCCTTAGCCTGAGATTTCTCCTCTACAACCAAGAATAACTGTACTGGAAACACAGAATTATAAGGATTAAAGAAAATACCCAAATTCACAAGCCTGTAAACTGTCTGTTAATGGGTCCTCAACAAACAGGAGCTGCCTGCATCCCTTTGATACAACCAGCGAGGCGTGAGGCAGACATGTTTGCTGAATGCTTTCTAAAAGCCAAGCACACTGCTTAGCCCTTTATATGCATTATTCTATCATTTACAACTTATAGCAACTCTAGAAAGAAGGGCATATCATCATGCCTATTTCATTTTATTTATTTATTTTTTTTTTTATGTAGTTTTGCTCTTGTCACTCAGGCTGGAGTGCAGTGGTGCCATCTCAGCTCACTGCAACCTCCACCTCCTGGGTTTAAGTGATTCGCCTGCCTCAGCCTCCCGAGTAGCTGGGATTACAGGTGTCCAACACCACACCCAGCTATCATTCCCATTTTATAGACTTGGAAACAGGCTAATGAGGTTACATAACTATTCCAGGTCGCACAGTGAGGAAATGGCAACTTCAACCTAAATCTGGGGGGCCAAAGTCCACGCTTCTTCCACCTCACCTCTACCTCACTATTTGCCTGTAAAATCCACATGTCCAACCCATAAATGTATAGGTAGACAGTTATTAAATGAGGTGTTTGCTGCCATTTGTGAATTATCTTAGAGAGATAATTATCATAAGCCACTCACCTAAACAACTAAAGAAAAGACAGGTCAATCCATATCCCTGCACACAAAGAGAAGGAACTCAGCAGTGAATTCCGTAAAACGAAAAAAATCCTTTCCAATGCCACTAAATCCAGATGTATTATTTATCAGTTTTTATATTTGCACAGGGATTCTTAAAGCAGAAGGAACCTGCAATAATTATATCTCGGTTCCTTTCAAAATTTCCATATTAGCCAAAGTCATTTCCAGGAATAGATACAACTCATCAATTCTACAATGGAACATACTTGATGAAGAACCAAAAGCTTGTTCTATTTCAGAAAAACTACAGACCCTTCTTCTGTATTGTTCTTATAAAATCCCACCAGAACTCATTATCTTGCTGCCTGCTCATCTGGCAAACAAACATGGAGATGAGTCAACTCAAGCCAAGCCTCGTGCTGGGGAAAACTCACAGGGCCAGGGAACCACATCTGCACTGTCCCCACCCGCCTAGCACGGGAGAGCGCTGTTCCCCTTCCCGCGTATCTTTGCTGACCTCTAGTGGTCCACAGGAAGAAAGAGCAAACAGCAAAAGGACAGGCTGCTCCAAAGAACAAAATGTCCTCACATTTTAAGTGAAAACATTTTATTTTATGAAATGTGTGTTTCTATACCCACCAGTGAAAACGGATTCCCAGCAAGCCCAATTTAGCAGCATTAACTTGCAAAGGCAACTCCAGTTGTTAAGGGCAAGTCAGTCTCAAAGCCCTGCCCCCGGCTCCCAACCACATTGTCTGCAATTCCACTGCTTCAGGCCTTCGGAGGGTCCGTGTAAAAGCACGGTCCACCCTCCACTGTCACAAATACATGTCTCTTTACACCCTCCAATCTGATCATAACACTTGCCCATGGCAGAGTCACTTTATGGGGCAGGCACCAAGACAGTACCGGGCAGGAGGTGTCAAAGCCAGTCCTTCCAGCGACCACATGAGCTTGTTATCCTGTCATGTTGCAGACCATAACATTAAGAGGCAGAGACACCGAGTGACTGTGCTCAAGGTTACGCAGCTAACAGGTGGCAACGCAAGGGTGTGAACCTGAGCCCATCTGACAGCTCGACTCCACTGCAACTCCCAGCTTGGATTCCTCCAGGGATTCTCTCTTGCCCACCTGATAACTTTTATGCAAGACCTACAACAGGAACTGACCGCAGCCTGCGTCAGGGCCTCTCTTCTCCACATTGTCCCTCACAAACAAAACTGCTCTGACCCCCAAGTGACTTCTGTGCTCAGAGCTCACACCCAGCCACATGTTTACACCCAGTCTCTCTGCTCAGAGGCTCCTCAGCGAGCACCTCCTCCAGGAAGCCCTCCACCCTCAGCACTTAGAGCATCAAGCTCTGGAGCAGGGACCACATCCTCATTGGCCCTGCAAATCTGTGGCCCGGCACAGTGCTGAACCCCTCCGAGGTCCCCTGAAAAGCGCGTCAAATGAGAGGTATGATCCAGATGTTGGTTCATTTGCCCGGAATCACCGGGGAGAATACCTCCCCTTGGGCGCCCAGGTAACTGAAGCTTCCAGTTTGAAATGTCAGGTTCCCGCTTCTGCCCATCTTTACCAGAAACTTCAGTATAAACTGAAAGATATGGACCTCTTCCTAATGCTCTCCTGATGACACACTGCACCAATAGTGGCGCTGTTTCCCTTACACAATGTGGCCTACAGCTTTGAGGGACTGTGTTGTCGTTTGTTTTTTACTTGGTTTACGGGCTTTACTCTGTTCTGGTCTCTCCCTTTAGTGTGATGCTGACACTTGCCACTTTGGCTTATCGGCCTCCCTGCCAATGTCTAATCTAGGAAATTAGCCAAGATGAGGGGTCCGAGGGGCAGTAAATACACTTTACAGAAGAGGGAACTGAGGCACACAGAGGTTAAACATCTTGCCAAGGCAAGTGAAGCTGGAATGACGACCCCAGTAGTCTGTACCCAGTCTGTGTGCTCAACTCTCATGCTAAACGCCTCTCTTTTTATAGACTTTGGCTATAAACATTATAAAGTACCAAAATATGGACCAACTCTGAGATGGTGGTGAACTGTTATTTTGTTTCTACTTAGGTTATTTGCTTTTCATTGAAAAAAATTAAGAATCTCTGTAGTCAGTATGGCAACATTTCAACATTTTAAATCTGGATGATAGAGGCATGAGTGTCTTATATATTAGTCACACATTTTGTGTGTCCAAAAGAGAAACTGATTTGAAAGTCTCTCTCCTCTCTCCTCCACCCCCTGCCCTCTCGCCTGAGCCCCCAGACCCACACCTCTCTCGTTATGTGCAAAGCTGAACCTCTCCTCTTTCCCTGCACCACTGCCTTGCAGCTTGCCCTCCTCGGAGCCCAGCCTGACCATCAGGCACCTAATGGAGGAATACTCCATTCCACCCGACCCACAGCCGGCCACTGACCCTTTCCACGTAGACCCCCAAGCACGTTTCCAGTGGGCTGGCCTTCCCGCCAACAGCCCCAGTCCTTTGGGGAAGCTGTCAGCACTGCTCGCCTGGGCTCCCCAAGGGCCTCTGCAATGGGCCCCCTCCCTCTCTCTCCCTCCACTCCATACAAATCTGGTTGCATCAGTCCCTGATGTTAGGACCTTGCTTTTTTTTTTCTTTTTCCTTTTTTTTTTTTTTTTTTTTTTTTTTGAGACAGAGTCTGGCTCTGTCGCCCAGGCTGGAGTGCAGTGGTGTGATCTCGGCTCACTGCAAGCTCCACCTCCTGGGTTCCCGCCATTCTCCTGCCTCAGCCTCCCAAGGAGCTGGGACTACAGGCACCCGCCACCACGCCTGGCTAATCTGTTGTCTTTTTAGTAGAGACAGGGCTTCACCGTGTTAGCCAGGATGGTCTCAATCTCCTGACCTCCTGATCCATCCGCCTCCGCCTCCCCAAGTGCTGGGATTACAGGCGTGAGCCGCCACGCCCGGTCAAGACCTTGCTTTGAAAACCTGCCACTCTTAGAAGCAGCCCTAGATGCTTCACCTGGCCAAGAAAGTCCTCCCGCTCGTACTCTGTCCTCCCTACCCCTCTCTCTTCCTCTCCCTCCCTCCCTCTTCCCCTCCCTCTCTATCTCCCCCTCTTTCTACCCCCACCGCCATCTCTGACTTTATTTGGTCTCTCCCAGTGATGTGTTCTGTTTCAGGGCATCACTCACGCTGAGCCATTTTCTTCCTGAATGACCTTCTCCCATCCCCTCTTTACTTGGCTATCTTCTATTCATCCTTCAAGGCCCAGTTCCAGTCTCACTGACTTAGAGACAGTCCCTGGCCCCCACACCCTCCACCTCCATTAAACTAAGTTAAATTCTTTTGCCACTTGCTCCCTTGGCACCTGTACCTCCAATTTTTTTCCACTTACCCACTGTTCGATGTCTGCCTTTCCCACAAAACTGTCAGATGGATGAGGACAGGACCCGCCTGCCTCACCTCTTTCCCCCACCCTTGGCACAACACCCTCTTCACTAAGTATCTGCTGAATTACAGTGACCTATGTTCTCATACTCGTCTTGTATCCTTAAGCAAACTGTTTGACTTGGTCTCAGTTTCCCTATCTATAAAGATCCAAGTTCAACTAACTAAATATCTAAAATCCTTCTAAGACTATCAATGTTAGGATTTAGCATCATCAATCCACACCAAAAGATTTTGATGATTGTTTTATTAAAAATCCATTCAGATTCAGATGTAAGTATTATTTGCTAGGTTACCACTGTGTCAAAGGAGCTATATAAGTGCTTTCATCAACTGCCTGTTTTATAAACCCAACACCCCAAACAGGGTTACAAATGGCAAGTACTTCATGAGTGACAATATCAAGACAAGAGGCGTGAAGTTTGTTGAAGGTTGCCAAGCTGGTAAAACAGTTATTTCTCCAAACAAACAAACAAAAAAATGCAAAGAACAGAAAGTTCTAAATTTTGAAAGTTAAATACCACAATGAAAGAAGTAGAAGTAAAATATACAAATAACCACGTTAATTAGAAATCAAGTTAAGATTCAACATTTTTTATCATGGCATGCTGAACCTCGGCAAAACAAAAGAAGCTGAATTCATAGTTAATTCCACGAGAACTAGATTAACTCTTCCACTTATAGGTAGACATACACTCACCTGTCGAAGGTTAATGTAAACTGCATTCTGAAGAAATTCTGACGCTTCCATGCTCCGTTTCTGAATTGCAAGGACACGTACGGCCTTGATGCATGCTTCCAACTCAATCACTCCCGCATTCTTATACTGCAGAGTGTAAAGAAAGTGCCTCAGTCAAAAAAGAGTTCAGATGTTTCTGTCACATTCTAAAGGGTGTGCTGCTGGAACTCAATAACTACAACAGCACTTCCCCCAGCACAGGGCTCCAGATACCCCTCCTGATATGTAGCGGCAGCTCATCTTGAATTGTACTCCCGTAATTCCCACATGCTGTACGAGGGAGCTGCTGGGAGATAATTGAATCATGGGGGTGATTTCCCCCATACTGTTCTTGTGGTAGTGAATAAGTCTCATGAGATCTGACGGTTTTCTCAGGGGTTTCTGCTTTTGCATCTTCCTCATTCTCTCTTTGCCTGCCGTCATCCATGTAAGACCTGACTTGCTCCTCCTTGCCTTCTGCCATGATTTTGAGGCTTCCCCAGCCACACAGAACTGTAAGTCCAGTTAAACTTCTTTCTTTTGTAAATTGCCCAGTCTCAGGTATGTCTTTATCAGCAGCACGAAAACAGACTAATAGAGTAAACTGGTACCAAGAGTGAAGTATTGCTGAAAAAATACCTGAAAATGTGGAAGCCACTTTGGAACTGGGTAACAGACAGAAGTTGGAACAGTTTGGAGGGCTCAGAAGACAGGAAGATGTGGGAAAGTTTGGATCTTCCTAGAGACTTGTTGAATGACTTTGACCAAAATGCTGATAATGATATGGACAATGAAATGAACCATGATATGGACAACGGAAGAGGGCTGAGGTGGTCTCAGATGGAGATGAGGAACTTGTTGGGAACTGGAGCAAAGGTGACTCTTGTTACGTTTTAGCAAAGAAACTGGTGGCATTTTGCCCCTGCCCTGGAGATTTGTGGAATTTTGAACTTGAAAGAGATGATTTGGGTATCTAGTGGAAGAAATTTCTAAGCAGCAAAGCATTCAAGAGGTACCTTGGGTGCTGTTAAAAGCATTCAAGGTTTTTTTTGTTTTTGTTTTGTTTTGTTTTATTTTTTGAGACAGAGTCTCGCTCTGTCGCCCAGGCTGGAGTGCAGTGGCATGATCTTGGTTCACTGCAAGCTCCACCTCCCAGGTTCACGCCAGTCTCCTGTCTCAGCCTCCGGAGTAGCTGGGCCTACAGGCACCCACCACCACACCTGGCTAATTTTTGTATTTTTGATAGAGACAGGGTTTCAATGTGTTAGCCAGGATGATCTCGATCTCCTGACCTCATGATCTGCCTGCTTTGCCCTCCCAATGTGCTGGGATTACAGGCATGAGCCACCACGCCTAGCCAAAAGCATTCAGTTTTAAAAGGGAAACAGAGAATAAAAGTTTAAAAAATTTGCAGCCTGGCAATGCAATAGAAAAGAAAATCCCATTTTTTCAGGAGAAATTCAAGCCAGCTGCAGTAATTTGCATAAGTAACAAGCAGCCAAATGTTAATCCCCAAGACAATGGGGAAAATGTCAGAGGTCTTCACAGCAGTCCCTCCCTTCACAGGCCTGGAGACCTAGGAGGAAAAAGTGGTTTCATGGGCCAGGCCCAGGATCACCATGCTGTGTGCTCCTAGGGACTTGGTGCCTGTGTCTCAGTCACTCCAGCCAAGGCTGAAAGGAGCCAACGTACAGCTTGGGCCATGGCTTCAGAGGGTGCAAGCCCCAAGCCTTGGCAGCTTCCATGTGGTGTTGAGCCTATGGGTGCACAGAAGTCAATAACTGAGGTTTGGGAAGTTTCCGCCTAGATTTCAGGAGACGTATGGAAACAACTGGATGCCCAGGCAGAAGTTTGCTTCAGGGGTGGGGCTCTCACAGAGAACCTCTGCTAGGGCAGTGCAGAAGGGAAATATGAGATCAGAGCCCCACACAGAATCCCTACTGGGGCACTGCCTAGTGCAGCTGTGAGAAGAGGGTCACTGTCCTGCAGACCCCAGAATGGCAGATCCACTGACAGCTTGCACCGTGTGCTTGGAACAGCCACAGACACTCAATGCCACCCCTTGAAGGCAGCCGGGACAGAGGCTGTACCCTGCAAAGCCACAGGGGCAGGGTTGCCCAAGACTATGGGAACCCACCTCTTGCATCAGGATGACCTGGATGCAAGACATGGAATCAAAGGAGATCATTTTTGAGCTTTGAGATTTGACTGCCCCTCTGGGTTTCAGACTTGCACGGGCCCTGTAACCCCTTTGTTTTGCCAATTTCTCCCATTTGGAATGGTTGTATTTACCCAGTGTGTGTACCCCCATTGTATCTAGGAAATAAACAGCCTGCTTTTGATTTTATAGGCTCATAGGCAGAGGGGACTTGCTTTGTCTCAGATGAGACTTTGAAGTGTGGACTTCTGAGTCACTGCTGAAATGAGTCAAAACTTTGGGGAACCGCCTGGAAGGCATGATTGGTTTTGAAATGAGATTTGGAGGGGCCAGGGGTGGAATGATATGGTCTGACTCTGTGTCCCCACCCAAATCTCATCTTAAATTGTACTCCCACAATTCCCACATGTTGTGGGAGGGACCCAGTGGGAGATAAGTGAATCATGGAGGTGATTTCCCCCATACTGTTCTTGTGGTACCAGATAAGTCTCATGAGATCTGTGTTTTTATCAGGAGTTTCTGCTTTGCAGTCCTCTCCTCATTTTCTCTTTGCCTGCTGCCATCCATCTAAGACAGGACTTACTCCTCCTTGCCTTCCACCATGATTGTGAGGCCTGCCCAGACACAGGGAACTGTGAGTCCAATTAAACCTCTTTCTTTTGTAAATTGCCAGTCTCCAGTATGTCTTAATCAGCAGCATGAAAATGGACTAATACACCTCCCCACCAAGGCCAGAGAATTTGTTTGTGAGAAAATCTATCCTTTATGGAAGCAAAAGCGATTAGTGGGGCTGAGCAAGTCTATGAATGCCACATAAATGTGTATGCATTCATTAAAATAATATGACCACAGTAACTTGCTATTTTGCAAAATTTCAAAATATTATCAATGGATACTTTGCTATTCATTTCTGCTTATCATCTCTTGTAGTACTCTAAAACATTTTTAGAAACTCTCACACCTGCAGCTTTAATGCAGTTGTTGTAAATTCATTTTACTTAGTTGCAAAAAATCTGGCTCCCTGTGTGTTCAATGCTTTCTGATTTTGTCTCAGAGTTGCTTGTTCCTACTTCTCAGTTCCTATTATGGTTCCTGAGATGAAGAACAAATGAGGGCGTTTGGAACAGAAAAGGCTTTGTGGAATTTCATTCAACTACGTAATAAACTGGGGAGTATCTCTGAAGCTTCATCCCCAATTCTCCTAGCTTCAAGCCAGGAGAGCCACTCCCGGCCCCTCTTACACACCATATGGCTCCAGACCCAGGAGCAGGGAAAGGAGGAAGGATTCAGGTTCCAGAACTCTTCCAAAAAAGAAGAGTTCAGATGGATGGGTCTGCTTCCTTCCCTCCGATGCCCTTCCCCTCCCAAGCCTCCACAGCAAAATCCTCCATGCTAGCTGTTCTGCTTTTTCTTTTCTACTCCAAACCTTCTTTATTTTTGTTATTTTTTTTTCCTAGTTATCCCAGCTGGAGTGATTTTCAACTGATGTTGCGTAATTTAATTTAACGTTAAAGAAAGGTTTATAGCCGGGCGCGGTGGCTCACGCCTGTAATCCCAGCACTTTGGGAGGCCGAGGCGGGCGGATCACAAGGTCAGGAGATTGAGACCACGGTGAAACCCCGTCTCTACTAAAAATACAAAAAATTAGCCGGGCGCGGTAGTGGGCGCCTATAGTCCCAGCTACTCAGGAGGCTGAGGCAGGAGAATGGCGTGAACCCGGGAGGCGAAGCTCGCAGTGAGCCGAGATCGCGCCACTGTATTCCAGCCTGGGGGACACAGCGAGACTCCATCTCAAAAAAAAAAAAAAAAAAAAAGAAAGGTTTATAGAGGTTGTCCATGTATACTAGTACCTGAAGACAGACAGAAGTTGGGAGGAATAACACACTAATATTCTTTCGCTGAAGAATTAGGACATGGGAAAACCAATGCATGTAATCGACAAGCTTTGCTGAGACCCACAAGAGGCCTGGTGTGGCATCACTGCTCATAAACATGCAGTCTATTTACCAACCATGAAGAAGCAAAGGCACAACTGGTTATCTTTCTCACTAAAATCACGTATAAGGTGGGACAAGCAGTTTTATAATTACTATGCCAGAAAGGGTAGGCTTTATTCCTCCCCTTTTCCACACACATAACGTACATGTAGTCTGTGTTATATTAAATATTAGTTATCACAGACGATCAGAAAAAGAAGCTATTTATACTTACTTAAATACCAACACTGAAGTCAGAAATCTATCAGTTGTATATACTGTTTCATGACACAAGAAAAAACTAACATAGGGACTTGATTCTATGGAAATGCCATTTTTCCTTCAAAACTCTTAAAACATTTTCCATTGACGTGAGAATAAAAGTCATCACAAATTTTTCCCACATATTTTTGGTTAAATTTACATTTGTTTTTTTTTTTTTTGAGACGGAGTCTCACTCTGTCGCCCAGGCTGGAGTGCAGTGGTGTGATCTCGGCTCACTGCAAGATCCACCTCCCGGGTTTACGCCATTCTCCTGCCTCAGCCTCCCGAGTAGCTGGGACCACAGGCGCCCGCCACCTCGCCCGGCTAGTTTTTTTTTTTTGTATTTTTTAGTAGAGACGGGGTTTCACCATGTTAGCCAGGATGGTCTCAATCTCCTGACCTCGTGATCCGCCCGTCTCGGCCTCCCAAAGTGCTGGGATTACAGGCTTAAGCCACCGCGCCCAGCCAAATTTACATATTTTAATGTATATTACAAAGAGATTTAAAAAGAAATCATGAAAAAAAAATTTTTTTTGAGACAGGGTCTTGCTCTGTTGCCCAGGCTGGAATGAGTGGCGTGGTCACGGCTCACTGTAGCCTCAATCTCCCAGGCTCAGGTGATCCTCCCACCTCAGCCTTACTGGTAACTGAGACAACAGGTGTGTACCACCACACCCGGCTAATTTTTTTGTATATTTTGTAAAGGCGGGGTTTTACCACGTTGCCCAGGCTGGTCTGGAACTCCTGAGCTCAAGTGATCCTCCCACCTCAACCTCCCAAAGCCTGGAATTCCAGGCGTGAGCCACTGCACTCAACCCCTTTTTTTTTTTTAATTCTTTCCTCCCATCCAAATTTTCATGGCCAGTATGATTATTATTCCTCAAAAATTCTAAAATAATTTGTTCAAGTTAAAAAAAGACAGAGTTTTGATGGGGCTTTCGCTATGTTTTATTCTGGGAGGTTATGTGTAGTGGCTTAGGCCTGTAATCCCCGTGTCTCAGGAGGCCATGGTGGGAGGACTGCTTGAGGCCAGGAGTTCCAGACCAGCCTGGGCAACATAGAGAGACCCCCATCATTACAAATAAAAAATAAAAAATTAGCCAGGCGCGGTGGCATGCACCTGTAGTTACAGCTACTTGGTCATCTGAGTGAGGCTGAGTGAGGTAGGAGGATGAGGGTGGGAAGATTGGTTGACTGAAGGAGTTTGAGGTTACAGTGAGCTATGATCATATTACTGCACTCCAGACTGGGCAACAGAGCAAGACCCTGTCTCAAAAAAAAAAAAAAAACAAAAACAATGGGTGGGCGCAATGGCTCACGCCTGTAACCCCAGCACTTTGGGAGACCTGAAGCAGTCAGAGTGCTTGAGCCAGAACTTCAAGACAAGCCCAGGCAACATGGTGAAACCCCATCTCAACAAAAAATACAAAAAAAAGTAGCTGGGCGTGGTGTTGCACACCTGTAGTCCCAGCACACAGGGAGGCAGAGGTGGGAGGATCACCTGAACCTGGGAGATCAAGGCTGCAATGAACCGTGATCATGCTACTGCACTCCAGCCTGGGCAACAGAGCAAAACCTGGTCTCAAAAACAAACAAACAAACAAAAAAAAAAACAAAGAAACACTCTTAGATATCAAGTAAACCACTAAAATTAAGATAAAATATGGTGCTGAAGAAAGAAAAGAAAGATTTATAGAAAGGAATGAAAAGTTAATAAACAGACACAAGTATGTGAAAATATTTAGTACAGGTGAGAATTCAAATCAAAAAGAAACAAATATGAATTCAATACATCATGGTGCAACAATGAGGTAATGACCTGGAAAAAATAAATTGTATTCTTATGTCATAATACACACAAAATAAATTATAGATAATCAGATAATTATAGAAATATTTTAAATGCTAATAACAGTGAATACAAATACACGTTTGCATATATTATCTCAGCTTATCTGAACCACAGCTCTATGAGATGATGGGTACTGTTATCATTCCCATTTCAGAGATTAAGAAACCAAGGAAAAGAGTTTTAATCTGTTGTTAAGAAAGTATTTCTAAGCAAGCCAGGTGCAGTGGCCAACATCTGTAATCCCAGCACTTTGGGAGGCCAAGGTGAGCAGATCATTTGAGATCAGGAGCTCAAGACCAGCCTGGCCCACATGGTGAAACTCCATGTCTACTAAATATATAAAAAATTAGCCAGGCATGGTGGCTCGCACCTGTAGTCCCAGCTACTCATGAGGTTGAGGCAGGAGAAATCACTTGAATCCAGGAGGTGGAGGTTGCAGGGAGCCCAGATCATGCTACTACACTCCAGCCTGGGCAACACAGCGAGACACTGTCTCCAAAAAAAAAAAAAAAAGGTATTTCTAAGCATAATACCAAACTCCTGGCCTCAAGGCCGCCTGTCTCAGCCTCCCGAAGTGCTGGAATTAACGGCATGAGCCACTGCACTCAGCTGTATTGGCAAATATTTATTAAAAATAATAGCTGGTATTTGTTTATGGAGGAGTAAATTGTTAATAACCTTTTTGTAGGACAATACAGGAATATGTAACTCTTTAAGAAAAGTATACTTTTTTTTTTTTTTTGAGACGGAATCTCACTCTGTAGCCTAAGCTGGAGTACAGTGGCACAACCTCAGTTCACTGCAACTTCTGCCTCCGGGGCTCAAGTGATTTTTGAGCCTCAGCCTCCCAAGTAGCTGGGACTACAGGTGCACACCACGACATCTGGCTAATTTTTTGTATTTTAGTAGAGACAGGGTTTCACCAGGTTGCCCGGGGTGGTCTCGAACTCCTGAGCTCAGGCAATCTGCCTACATCAGCCTCCCAAAGTGCTGCAATTACTGGTGGCATGAGTCACTGTGCCAGGCCAAAAAAACATATATTCTTTAACTCAAGTCAACTTCTAGGAATTGTTCCCTTAAAAAAAAGGCAGTCCAAAAAGATGTATGTATAGAGGCATTTGTCAGAGAACTGTTTACAATAGGGGGAAGAAAAAACAGAAATAAATAACAATCAGTAACAGGATTGGCAAAATAAATAATTCTACATCTTTTCACTCCCTATTAGAAAAGGAATTTGGAGAGTAACTTGAACATAACCTATGATAAATGTTAATATTATATCCAGGATAGATTTCTATAAAAATTGAACCTAAAGGAATACTGATACAAGAACACAAGAATATAGGGGCAAAAATGTTTGGTAAAGCATTTTTTCTAATTCACAGTGAAAAAGTGAGAAACCCTAAGTATCCATCCACAAGAGAATAATTAAGAAAATTAAGGCAAGCTGTGAAATCTGTAAGAGCAGGCATTTCATCTCTTTGTAGGTGCTGTTTATGAGCATGTCTCACAAAATGTCTTGATGAATACATGACTACATCCACATTTTGGAAAACCTTTCCACACTCTCTGAAAGAAGGAAGCAGGATTTTAGAAAACTTTTCCACACGCTCTGAAAGAGGCAAGCAGGTCTGGAGGTGAGAGTACACCTATGGTCTACGATATACTGCTGAGTGGGTAAAGCAAGCTGCAGGATAACATAGTATGATCCCATTTTTGTAAATAGGATATGTGTGTGTGTGTGAGCATGTGTGTGTACGTGCATGTGTGTGCGTGTGTGAGCATGTGTGTGTACATGTATGTGTGTGCATGTGTGTGAGCATGCATGAGTACATGCATGTGTGTGTGCGTGTGCGTGTGTGTGTCTCATAGGCATAAAGGTAAGGGGGCTATGGACCAAGTTGTTGATAACCAATAAACCAAGTTGTTAGTAAGAGTAGAGAAGGTAGAGGACTTTCATTTTTTATTTGATGCCACTCTTCAGCACAACTTTTCTTTTTCAGTATTTTAGTAAGTACATTTGGAATGCGAAATTGTTTTCAATCCAAACTAAAAAGAAGGGTGTCTCCATAAGATAGAATGCTCTACAGGTCACTGAAAATTATGCCATGGAAGATTTCAATAGCATAGAAAACACAGACTATACCAAATGAAAAAAAATGGGTCACCACACAGTACATAAGTAAAGTATGCTCCATTTCTTATAATATAAATAATATACATTGATAAAAGAACCAGAAAATAGATACAAATTTTTTTTTTTTTTTTTTTTTTGAGACGGAATCTTGCTCTGTCGCCCAGGCTGGAGTGCAGTGGTGCAATCTCAGCTCACTGCAAGCTCCGCCTCCCGGGTTCAAGCCGTTCTCCTGCGTTAGCCTCCCGAGTAGCTGGGACTACAGGCGCCCGCCACCACGCCTGGCTAATTTTTCATATTTTTAGTAGAGACGAGGTTTCACCATGTTAGCCAGGATAGTCTCGATCTCCTGACCTCGTGATCCGCCCACCTCGGCCTCCCAAAGTGCTGGGATTACAGGCGTGAGCCACTGCACCCCGTCGAAAATAGATATAAAATAATAACAATCATTATCTGTGAGTACAGGGGCCATGGTAGCCCTTTTTCTCCCTTTTCCAAATGTATTATACTAAACCTACACTGTTTTGAATCAGAAAAAGAAAACATTTTAGGCATATAGTATTATGCATTAGAGAATAAGACATGAATACTTACAGAAATAATTAAGAGACATTGCAGCATTACACAATGTAAAATGGAAACTTCTGATTAAAACAACACAACTGTGTAAAAAATTCACAAAGCCAGAAAATCACCTTGCTGTAATAGGAAATCGCCTCTTTATACTTGTCAATTATGTCTTCAGGGCTAAGGCAGTTCTTAGCACGTCCGATCTCAGTACTGGTGTCCGGATTGATGCCATTGGTAGTGAGGGCACCTGCAAACCGAGAGGAAGAAAAGAAATAATCTTTTGCTTTTTCAGTATTATTTCTTTGTTAAAGAGGAGCATGAATAAGATAAAACTTAAATATGCCCTACTGAAATTTAAATAATGTGTTTAGTCCTCACGGCTTATATGCTTCCTATAATAGCCTTGCTATCAAAGTATTCTACTAAATGTTAGTTAACTCAAAGTAAGTTTTCCTCCCTTTTGAAATTTTTTATTGAAGAACATAAAATGCATTACATAAAAGTAACATATTTGCAGTAACTAGCTCAATTGTCTTGAAGGCAATGGTGAGGTCAGCATGCATTCTCTCACAGCTTGAAGCTCTTCATGTTAGAAAGGCACCACCCGGCATCCTCAAAGGAGATCAACTACGCAGAAGCATTTTCTGAACCATACAGCATATTAAAAAAAAAGAAAATTATAAATGATAGTATGCTTTCTATTTCTGTCATTTTCTATTTCTGACCAACTCCTATCAATAAGCAGAAGCATCTGATTCCCTAGCCACCAAACCCACATGGGCAAGCATTTTGGAAAAACTTCCATTTAAAGAATATAACCAACTACACAGAGAACTCTGGCAGAAAAAAATACAGATAAAATATTCATTGACTTAACAGAACACTCAAAAAATATTCTCCTAAATCTCAATAGCAGGAAAAGCTGGGCTTCTGTGAAACCACTTGTTTAGCTTACAGAGAGTGAGCATCTCCCACAAATCCTGTTTCCCTTGCGCCGCTGGGAGGCTCAGGGATGAGCTTGCCACCCATCTGTATAACCTCACACAGCCAAAGACGTGCATCTCACACTGGCCTCGTCGCCCGTGCAGCTCACTTCTTACCCTTGTTTTCTAATCTTGGTCCAGTTTTTTCATCTGCTTATTGTTTGTTCTCTAATTCTGTAAGCTGCCTCAAAAGGTTTTTTGGAACAAGACAGAAGAATAAACAGATAAGTGGAGAGATGAATGGACAAATGGACGGAGAACTCTAAGAAAAGGGGAACAAAACATTTCATATGCAAAATCCTCTTCTGATAAGGGAAGAAAGGACTGTAACAGAACTGTGAAGAGGCAGGTGGTTTAGGACTTTGTTTCCTGCTGACTTTGTGAAAATCACAGCAAGAGACAACAGGGGAGGACTATAAATAATAATAGAAAAGGGCATGCTTGGAAAAATATATCTCAAATATGCACTTTTTAAAGAATAGATCCAAATCAGCAAGACCCAGTGACATCAACTGTGGGTAGAGAATTGCGAACTCCAACCCCCAGGCACCAGGCATCCCTTCGAGCAGAGTGCATTCACACGGGTTGTTATAATGCCATCCGGGCAAAAGCGATATTTTTTCACACTCGGCGGAAGCAGCACCTACGTAAGGAACATCCACACGTGTCATCACCTACAGCAACTCTATGAGAGTATTCTTAGTGTACCCCATCTCTGCAGGTGAGGAGACAAGATCCTAGAGAGGTTAAATCTCCTTACTAGTTCTCACAATTACAGAGCTGGTAATCCCAAGTAGGAGGCCATCTTGGGCCTATGTTCTTAACCACAGAAGTGTGGTGCTTTGTGTGCTTTTCATGCTTATAATACATTTGTTTCCAGCATAAGTTAATATTTCATAAGTGACAAGGGGTCTTGATTTATTTCATTAGCTCTAATGAATTATTTTTACATTGTTGAGTTTTACTCTTTTTTTCCCTTGGAGAAATGGTGGTAGCGGTGTAAGAATGAGGTGGGTTTTTCATTCTTCATATGGTATCTCATCTCTTCTCTGAGAAGTAAATGATCAAAGCATAAGAGGGAAATCCCCCCCATGGAGAAGGAACAAGTGTTCCCTCCATCTTTTAAACAAAGGGAATCTCCAGTCATGAGGGCTAATTTGATAAACTGAATTTCTTTTTTCTTTTTCTTTTTTCTTTTTTTTTTTTTGAGACAGAGTCTCTCTCTGTCACCCAAGCTGGAGTGCAGTGGCGCTGGAGTGCAGTGGCATGAAATAAACTAATGGGAGAATTGAAAACCAATAGAGAAAGGTCAACAAAACCAAAAGCTCATTCTTAAAACAACCACAAAATTATGAACTAGCTAAGAAGAGAGGAGAATCAAGTTACTAAAAATCAGGGCTGAAAGAATAGACATTACTGCCAACCTTACAGAAATAAACTGTAAGACAATATTATGAACAATTATACACCAATGAATTATATAATTTAGATGAGATAGGCAAATTCCCAGAAAGACACAAACTACTAAACCCAACTCAAGATCTAGAAAATCTAAATAGACCCATAACAAATAAAGTGATCGAATCAATAATCAAAAAAATCTACCAGAAAAAAAAGCCAAGTACATAATAATAGACAAACAGAGAGCCAAATCATGAGTGAACTCCCATTCACAATTGCTACAAAGAGAATAAAATATCTAGGAATATAACTTACAAGGGATGTGAAGGACCTCTTCAAGAACTATAAACCACTGTTAAAAGAAATAAGAGAGGACACAAACAAATGGAAAAACATCCCATGCTCATGGATAGGAAGAATCAATATCATGAAAATGGCCACACTGCCCAAAGTAATTTATAGATTTGATGCTATCCCCATCAAGCTACCACTGACTTTCTTCACAAAATTAGAAAAAAACTACTTTAAATTTCATATGGAACCAAAAAAGAGCCCATATAGCCAAGACAATCCTAAACAAAAAGGACAAAATTGGAGGCATCACGCTACCTGAATTCAAACTATACTACAAGGCTGTAGTAACCAAAACAGCATGGTACTGGTACCAAAACAGATATATAGACCAATGGAACAGAACAGAGGCTGCAGAAATAATGCCACACATCTATAACCATCTGATTTTTGACAAACCTGACAAAAACAAGCAATGGGGAAAAGATTCCCTATTTAATAAATGATGTTGGGAAAACTGGCTAGCCATATGCAGAAAACTGAAACTGGACCCCTTCCTTACACCTTATACAAAAATTAACTTAAGATAGATTAAAGACTTAAACGTAGGACCTAAAATCATAAAAATCCTAGAAGAAAACCTAGACAATACCATTCAGGACATAGGCACGGGCAAAGACTTCATGACTAAAACACCAAAAGCAGTGGCAACAAAAGTCAAAATTGACCAATGGGATCTAATTAAACTAGAGAGCTTCTACACAGGAAAAGAAACTATCATCAGAGTCAACAGGCAACCTACAGAATGGGAGAAAATTTTTGCAATCTATCTATCTAACAAAGGGCTAATATCCAGAATCTACAAAGAACTTAAACAAATTTACAAGAAAAAAAAAACCATCAAAAAGTGGGCGAAGGATATGAACAGACACTTCTCAACAAAAGACATTTATGTGGCCAACGAACATATGAAAAAAGTTCATCATCACTGGTCATCAGAGAAATGCAAATCAAAACCACAATGAGATACCATCTCACGCCAGTTAGAATGGCGATCAGTAAAAACAACAGATGCTGGAGAGCATGTGGAGAAATAGGAACACTTTTACACTGTTGGTGGGACTGTAAATTAGTTCAACCATTGTGGAAGACAGTGTGGTGATTCCTCAAGGATCTACAACCAGAAATATCATTTGACCCAGCAATCTCATTACTGGGTATATACCCAAAGGATTATAAATCATTCTACTATAAAGACACATGCACACGTATGTTTACTGCAGCACTGTTCACAATAGCAAAGACTTGGAACCAACCCAAATGCCCATCAATGATAGACTGGATTAAGAAAATGGGGCACATAAACACCATGGAATTCTATGCAGACATAAAAAAGGATGAGTTCATGTCCTTTTCAGGGATATAGATGAAGCTGGAAACCATCATTCTCAGCAAACTAACACAGGAACAGAAAACCAAACACCACATGTTCTCACTCATAAGTGGGAGCTGAACGATGAGAATACATGAACACAGGGAGCGGAACATCACACACCGGGGCCTGTTGGGGAATGGGGGGGCTAGGGGAGGGATAGCTTTAGGAGAAATACTTAATGTAGATGACAGATTGATGGATGCAGCAAACCACTATGGCACGTGTATACCTATATGACAAACCTGCACATTCTGCATGTATATCCCAAAACTTAAAGTATAATAAAAATAAAATAAAATAAAGCCAGGTACAGCTGTCTTCAATGGTGAATTCTACCAAATATTTAAGGACAAATTAACACCAATTCTTCATAAACTCTTCCAGAAAACATAAGAGGAAGGAACATTAACCAATTCATTATATGAGGCTAATGTTGCCCTAATACCAAAACCAGAAAAAGACATCAAAAGAAAACTACAGACCCACATTTCTTATGAATATAGACAAAAGGCCAGGTGCAGTGGCTCACACCTGTAATCCCAGCACTTTGGGAGGCCAAGGAGGGTGGACTGACTGAGGTTAGGAGTTCAAGACCAGCCTAGCCAACATAGTAAAACCCCGTCTCTACTAAAAATGCAAAAGTTAGCTGGGCATGGTGGCACATAACTGTAGTCCCAGCTACTCGAGAGGCTGAGGCAGTAGAATCACTTGAACCTGGGAGGCGGAGGTCGCAGTGAGCCGAGATCAGGCAACTGCACTCCAGCCAGGGCAACAGAACGAGGCTTCATCTCAAAAAAAAAAAAAAGGCCGGGCGCAGTGGCTCAAGCCTGTAATCCCAGCACTTTGGGAGGCCGAGACGGGTGGATCACGAGGTCAGGAAATCGAGACCATCCTGGCTAACACGGTGAAACCCCGTCTCTACTAAAAAATACAAAACACTAGCCGGGCGAGGTGGCGGCACCTGTGGTCCCAGCTACTCGGGAGGCTGAGGCAGGAGAATGGCGTAAACCCGGGAGGCGGAGCTTGCAGTGAGCCGAGATCGCGCCACCGCACTCCAGCCTGGGCGACAGAGCGAGACTCCATCTCAAAAAAAAAAGAATATAGATGAAAATATCCTCAATAAAATACTAGCACACTGAATCCAGCATGATATAAAAAAGCTTATACAACAAGATCCAGTGGGATTCAGCTCAGAAATCTAAGGTTAGTTTAATGTCTGAAAATGAGTAGAATAAAGGACAAAACCACATGATCATCTCAATAGACACAAAGAAAGCATTTGATAAATTCCACACCCTTTCGTGATGACACTCAACAAACTAGGCTGGCCAGGCACGGTGGCTCACGCCTGTAATCCCAGCACTTTGGGAGGCTGAGGTGTGCGGATCACGAGGTCAGGAGATCAGGACCATCCTGGCTAACACGGTGAAACCCCGTCTCTACTAAAAATACAATAAATTAGCCAGGCGTGGTGGTGGGCGCCTGTAGTCCCAGCTACTCGGGAGGCTGAGGCAGGAAAATGGCGTAAACCAGAACCCGGGAGGCGGAGCTTGCAGTGAGCCGAGATTGCGCCACTGCACTCCAGCCTGGGTGACAGAGCAAGACTCTGCCTCAAAAAAAAAAAAAAAAAAGAAAGAAAGAAAAACTCTCTCTCTTTTCAGATGACATGATCTTGCCTCTAGAAAACCCTAAAAAAGCCACCAAAAAACTTTTAGAGCTAAGAAACGAGTTCCACAAATTTGAAGGATATAAAACCAATACACACAAAAAAATGTGTTTCCATATACTTGCAATGAACCACATGGAAATGAAATTAAGAAAAGAATTCCGTTTACAATAGCATGAAAAAGAAAATACTTAGGAGTAAATTTAACCCAAAAAAAGTATAAAATGATATTCTGAAAACTCAAAACATTGCTAAAAAAATTAAAGAAGGTAAATGTTGAAAAGACATCCCATGTCCATGGATTAGAAGATTTAATCTTCTTAAAATGTCAATATTCTCCAAACTGATCAACAGTATGGAGACTCTATCAAATCTCTATCAAAATCCCAGCTGGATTCTTTGTAGAAAATGATCATCTGATCCTAAAATTCATATGGAAATTCAAGGGATCCAGAATAACCAAAACTATCTTGAGAAGAAAGTAACAAATTTAGAAGACCTATACTTCCCAATTTCAAAATTTACTACAACTTACCCGGGGTGGGGGAGGTATGAGTAATGTTTTAATTTATTTATTTTCTTTACCTTTATTTTCTAAATTCTTTATAATGAAGATGACTTTTACAATAAGGAAAAAATATGGTTTTGTTTTTACATTTTTTTTCTTTCCAACTTTTGTTTTATGTTCAAGGGGTACATGTGCAGGTTTGTTACATGTATAAGTTATTTTTTAAACATGCACACATACTCCTTGGAAAAAAAATGTATAAAGAGGTAAACAGGCCGGGCGTGGTGGCTCACACCTGTAATCCCAGCACTTTGGGAGGCCAAGGCGGGCATATCACGAGGTCAGGAGATCGAGACCATACTGGCTAACACGGTGAAACCCCATCTCTACTAAAAATACAAAAAACTAGCCGGGCGAGGTGGCGGGCGCCTGTAGTCCCAGCTACGCGGGAGGCTGAGGCAGGAGAATGGCGTGAACCTGGGAGGTGGAGCTTGCAGTGAGCCGAGATCGCGCCACTGTACTCCAGCCTGGGCGACACAGTGAGACTATGTCTCAAAAAAATAAAATAAAAATAAAAGAGGTAAAGAAATATCTAGTGAAAAATAACTTATAAATAAGAGTATATTTAAGTTTTTCATAAATTGAAAGCTTAAAAGCAAAAACCCATCAAGTTCCTAGGGAAATGTGTATAACATATAAAAACAAATTCATTTTCAAAAGTTCTAATTGACTAATGGAAAACCCAACAAACGGCCAGGCGTGGTGGCTCATGCCTGTAATTTCAGCACTTTGGGAGGCCGAGGCAGGTGGATCACAAGGTCAGGAGTTCAAGACCAGACTGGCCAATATGGTGAAATCCTGTCTCTACTAAAAATACAAAAACTAGCCAGGCATGGTGGCAGATGCCTGTAGTCCCAGCTACTCAGGAGGCTGAGGCAGGAGAATCACTTGAACCTGGGAGGTGGAGGTTGTAGTGAGCCGAGATCGGGCCACTGCACTCCAGCCTGAGCAAGACTCTGTCTCAAAAAAAAAGAAAAGAAAAGAAAGGAAAACCCAACAAACAAAGAGAAAATCACATCTGATAGTCAACTTTAAACACATGGAGTGGAATAGGCCTAGAAATTACAGCCCCAGCCAGGTACTATGGCTCACGCCTAAATTCCTAGTGCTTTGGGAGGTTGAAGCAAGAGGCTTGCTTAAGGCCAGCAATTCAAGGTATCACAGTTCCTGTAATTCAGATATTAACTCAATATAATGGAAGGAAATCTTTCCCTAGGAGACAGTGGAATTCTGTGCATAAGACAGGATAAACTCAGCCCAAAGTGCACTAGCCACAGTGATGATTTTTTAAATAGAATTCTAAAGTTAGAATATTGTTGAAAAGCTGCCAAATTCTCTGAAAGACAGAAACACATGCATGAACACACATATATATAAAGTCTACCCCATGCTGCATATAAATGCTAGTTTATTTTTGTTTACTCATGGGCACTAATTACTTTAATGGAGGCAGAATATTTTAATTATGACAGGTAATCAATATTACATGACTTGTCAAATCTAGTTAACGAATTTACTCTGTTGTATAACCATAATACATCTAAGACATCTAAACGCAGTGAAAATGCCTTTGTGTATTTTTGTTTTCTGGAAGTCTTTTAAAAATTCCAGGCTTTTTCAATACCTCTGAGAGATACTTCTATATGACTTTTTCCCTTGTGAAACAAACAACAGATACTGTTGTCAATATTCTGTCTTGTACACAGTGACTGAAGACCGCCATACTCTAGCTAATCCGCTGGACAATGAGGCACTATGCTGGACACTATGAGTGAACAACAGGAAAAAAAGGAAGACAACAACCCTTTTCTGGAAAGGCTTACAATCTGCGTCAACACTGGGGATTTCTTCCTTTAGCTAACGAAATGGAATCAATCAAATACTGTTTTTGAACTTTCCGTAGTCGTGACGCTACTTTTATTAGTGTGATGAGCAGAAAAGCCTTAAATGGCTTTGTTAGGTCAACTAGCAGCGACCATCACTGGAGAGTAAGTAATGCAGAAATTAACTGATAGTAATGATTCTGCCTGCGTTAGACCAAAATAAACCTACGCTGAACTCTGCAAGGTGAATGAAGAGATGAGGTCCCTCATGACAAAAAAAAAAAAAAAAAAGGCAAGAAATCAAATAAGCAAAGAGTTTTCAATAAATGATTCCCTATAAAAAGCAATAGAGCATGGTGGTTAAGAGGATAAATCCTGGGTGCAAACTCATGGGTTTGAATACCCACTTCACCACTTACTAACTATGACCCTCAGCGAGTCAGACAACCTTCCTGCATCTCAGTTTCCCCATCTATAGACTAGGCATAACAACAGTACCTGTCTCCTAGAATCGTGAAGATTATATTGCTTTAGGTGTAAAGTTTATATATAGCATCTTAAGTCGCAGATATGACATCAAAAGCACAGGAACAAAGACAACATTAACTGGATTTCATCCAAATTTAACACTTGTATGCTTCAAAGGACACCATATCAAGAAAATGAAAAGATAACACACAGAATGAAAGAAAAATCTTGCTAATCATACATCAGATAAAGGACTCATATACAGAATATATAAAAAACTGTTACTGGCCAGGTGCAGTGGCTCACGCCTGTAATCCCAACACTTTGGGAGGCCGAGGTGGGTGGATCACCTGAGGTCAGGAGTTTGAGACCAGCCTGGTCAAAATGGCGAAACCTCATCTCTACTGAAAATACGAAAATTAGCCAGGCATGGTGGCAAGTGTCTGTAATCCAAGATGCTCAGGAGGCTGAGGCAGGAGAATCGCTTGAACCCAGGTGGTAGAGGTTGCAGTGAGCCGAGATCACGCCCCTGCACCCCAGCCTGGGTGACAAAGCAAGATTCCGTCTCACAAAAAAAAAAAAAAGCAAAGAAACTGTTACAACTCAACAATAAAAAGACAAAAAGACAACCCAATTTAAAAATGGGTAACTATCTAAATACATATTTTTTCAAAGAAAATATAGAGATGACAATAATCACATGAAAAGATGCACATCATTAGCTATAAGGGACATGCAAACCCAAATTACAATGAGACACCAGGTCACATCCACCAGGATGGCCACAATCAAAAAGGTAACAAGTATTGACAAGGAAGCAGAGAAATTAGAACTTGCAGTCATTACTAGTAGGAATGTAAAGTGTTACAGCCACTTTGGAAAACAATCTGGCAGTTTCTGAGAAAGTTAAATGTTGAGTTGCCATATGACCCAGCAACTCCCCATCCAAGGCATACACATAATAGAATTTAAAACATATGGGCCAGGCACGGGGGCTCACACCTGTAATCCCAGCACTTTGGGAGGCTGAGGTGGGATCACCTGAGGTCAGGAGTTCAAGACCAGCCTGGCCAACATGGTGAAATGCCATCTCTAGTAAAAATACAAAAAAAAATTAGCCAGCCTTGGTGGCAAGCGCTTGTAATCCCAGCTACTTGGGAGGCTGAGGCAGGAGAATTGCTTGAACCCAGGAGGCGGAGGTTGCAGTGAGCCAAGACTGTACCACCGCACTCCAGCCTGGGCAACAAGAACAAAACTCCATCTCAATCAATCAATCAACCAATCAATAAATCAAACAAATATATGTCCACACAAATGTTTATAACATCATTATTCATAATAGCCAAAAGGTACAAACGATACAAATGTCCATCAACTGATGGAATGGAAAAACAAAATGTGGCATATACACACACACACACACACACACACACACACATATACACAGAATGAAATATTATTCTGCAAGAAGAAAAATAAATGCATACTGACACAATGCATACCGACACATGCTGTACAGATGAACCTTGAAACATACAGTAAGTGAAAAAGGCCAGTCACAAAAACGACATACCATTATATGTATGATGCCATTTATATGAGAAGTCCAGAACAGGCAAATAATAAAGAAAGAAAGTAGCTTACTAGTTGCTTGGGGGTAAGGGAAGGACGTAGGCAAAGGAGAGTGACTGCTAACGGGTACACGGCTTCCTGTTGGGGTTATGAGAATGTCCTAAAACTGACTGTGGTGAGGGTTGCGCAACTCTGTAAATATACTAAAAATGACTGGATTTTACCCTTTAAATAGGTAAACTGCATTGAAACTAGTTTGTTTGTTTTAAAAAAAAAAAGCACCTTAGAACATTGTCTGTCACATAATAACTGAAAACTGCTAATTTTTATTACAGGAAGAAGAAACTCTCCTCAACATGAAAATGGAAAAAGCAACTATGAGTTAACTAAAATTATCCAAAAGATCATTTTATGTAAAGTGGCTGCTGAATGTACATGAAATGTTTAGAAATTAAATTTAAAAAAAAAAAGAGGCCAGGCACAGTGGCTTACGTTTGTAATCACTTTGGGAGGTAAAGGCAGGAGGATTGCTTGAGGCCAGGACCAGCCTGGTCAACACAGAGAGACCCCATCTCTATGAAAAAATTAAAACATTAGCTGGGCATGGTGGTGCACACCTGTAGTCCCAGCTACTCCAGAGGCTGAGGTGGGAGAACTGCCTGAGTCCAGGAGTTTGAGGGCACAGTGAGCTAGGTTCGCGCCTGTGAATAACCACTGCACTCCAGCCTCGGTGGCAGAGTGAGAACCTGTCTCCCAAAAAAAAAAAAAACAAAACAAAGAAAAAAGAGTTTTAAGAATCATGCCACTTGGCCGGGCGCGGTGGCTCAAGCCTGTAATCCCAGCACTTTGGGAGGCCGAGGAGGGTGGATCACAAGGTCAGGAGATCGAGACTATCCTGGCTAACATGGTGAAACCCCGTCTCTACTAAAAATACAAAAAACTAGCCGGGCGTGGTGGCGGGCGCCTGTAGTCTCAGCTACTTGGGAGGCTGAGGCAGGAGAATGGCGTGAACCCGGGAGGCGGAGCTTGCAGTGAGCCGAGATCCGGCCATTGCACTCCAGCCTGGGCGGCAGAGCGAGACTCCGTCTCAAAAAAAAAAAAAAAAAAGAATCATGCCACTTTAAAAATGCAGATAAAGAACACAAAGGCCTAGCGGCTAGAAATGCAGGGAGGGGAAGCTTAGTTCTTAGGATAAGAGATGGAGGACCCCCCGAAAACCGTGAAACTCTTCTTCTGGTTTTGGAAACGGTGGTGGGGAAAGCTGGTAGGAAAAGAATTTGGAAACAGCTTGCTTCAAACATTATGTCCACTTAAAACTCAAAAATGAAATGAAAGTGATGTAATTTTGTGATAGCTTCATGTGAATGGGTTTTCCAGGAGCTGAACACTTTTACAACCCCTGAGAGAGTATTAGCTATTCAGATGGAGAGGCTGTGGAGAAGCAAATTGCATTGCTCCTAGGAGCTGGGAAGATTCCCCAGCAGCACTGTCACTGCTAACACATTTGCAAGGGTTTAGAAACGACCAACGCTTGAAACACAGATATGATTTCAGTAGCGAGTCAGTCCTGATACAAAGGTCTCCGCAAGCAGAGGCCAGAAGGCATTAGCAGGAACTGGGGTGGCCTGGAAAGCAGGAATCAGAACGTGGGGCCAGGACGGCCTTTCATTCTCTTTACTCGCTCTCCCATTGGTAAAGAGAAGTCAGGTCCACACGTTTCTCATTTGGGACCATGACAGAGGATGTCCTGACACACCAAACACTGGTTTCTGGGTCCTTCCTGGTGGTTTTCACCTCTACAGCAGGACCCTGATGCACCCTTGAATAACAAAGCCCTACAGAATCTCCTCACTTTTCCTCCCAGCACTCTAAACTCAATTTCACCTCTACACAACCTTATCTTGAAAAGCTTCAGAAATCTTTTTTAAATGCCTTATCTCAACAAACGCCTGATTTTCCTTACAGCTCTGAGCTACTTCTATACGGTGGACACATCTAATTCTCCTACAACTAATGCGACTGACACACTGCAATGCGGTATTTTATAGCAGGCATAACCAGCCAAACTGGGGCTCAGCAACTCGTACTGGTCAAATACCAGTACATTCAACATCCATTTCATTTGTCATCAGTGTTGGCGGGGCTTTCAGTACCTCCGTGGCATAAAGTCTACCCTCCTGACTGTCCCCCAGATGTCTTCTCATCAGCAACTCAGTTCTCCTGAAACCCAAACTGAGCATTTATTGTCCTTTCTCTACACATTCCACAAACCCCATCAGGAAACTTAGCCACTGGCCTAGAGAAACGAGTAAATGCAAATATTAAAACCAATGCCTGCAAACCTGAGGCAACTTCATTTCGGAGCCAAGATGCACGAGGAGATGAAAGCAAACGTGTTAGTCACAAAGCCTGCGTAAGCACAGCCATCTGATTTCAATTCTAGGCTGTTTTCATTTTGTACTATTTACCCTGTCATTGTTTCTCATTAAGTCAGAAAATAATAGAGCCCATCATGAAATAATTAAGCAGTGTAATAAAAGAGGTTTTTGCTGTATTAATTACAGAAGATATTACAAAGGGAAAGAAAAATCTGCCTCTGTAAAAAAATACAAGATTTTTTTTCTTGTTAAGAACACAGAGACGAAATGCAGTAGAGAATGAACTCACGTGGAAGGGAGCACAAGCCACAAATCAGAGCAAAGTCATGATTACAAATGAATTCAAAATTAACAGGACAAACATGCTCAATGCATTCAAAGAATTAAAGGCACAATTCTCCAATCATTCACTTAGCCATGCTAGAGGAAGAAGCCTCCTCGAAGCCTCCTCTTCAACAGATAACATAAAGCAACGGGGTGCCCATCAAGCAAGGACCCATCAATCATCAGGTTTTAACAGTTCTGATTTAAAGTTACTTAAATCAGAATATTCCAAAGATCATCATCCAGAAATTTTAACCATTCATTCACATCACCATGAAACAAGCACTTAAAAAAATAACCAAAAGAAACTAAACACATAGATCATGTACCTGGATCAATGAGAACTTCCTGTGCCCCTGGAAGAAAGAACAGATTATGGTATTTTATTTGGAAAACAAAACTACTTTTAAAAATAACTACTAAAACACATTTCATAATTCACATAGCCTGGAGAAAAATCTGACTTGTATCTGATCAGAAAAGCAATTCTGAGGAACCGTATGTTACAAGTTTGGTGCCTTTTTGCTTCAGACAGGAAAAGATAAAAGAAAAGCTACTATTACTCATACCCTAAACAAATTATTAAGTGCCTCTTCACCTCTCTGCCTTCCCACTTTCTATGTTCATGCTCCCAGCTCTTCTTTTTTTTTTTTCTGAGACACAGTCTTGCTCTGTCGCCCAGGCTGGAATGCAGTGGCATGATCTCGGCTCACTTCATCCTCTGCCTCCCGGGTTCCAGCAATTCTCCTGCCTCAGCCTCCTGAGTAGCTGGGATTACAGGAGTGCACCACCACGCCCGGCTACTTTGTTGTTGTTGTTGTTGTTGTTGTTGTTGTTGTATTTTCAGTAGAGACAGGGTTTCACCATGTTAGCCAGGCTGGTCTCAAACTGCTGGGATTACAGCCATGAGCCACTGTACTCGACCTCCCAGCTCTTCTTAAACAAATATGAGAATTCCTTATTTCCACAAATAAGCAAAGTGACAAAAGATAACTATTTGCGCAAATGTATGTCAGCAACCTAGAATGGGGGAGAAAAGGTGCCAGAGGCTCTATGGAACTTTTCACAACCCCCCTAAAATACCTCTCTCTCTCACTTTCTCTCTCTCTCTCTCTCACACACACACATGCACACACACAACTGGATACTTCATCAAGTTAAAGATTTCCAACTTTTAGAAGCTAGCTTTGTAGTTAGTTTAAAATACAAAACCGCCGGGCGCGGTGGCTCACGCCTGTAATCCCAGCACTTTGGGAGGCCGAGGCGGGCGGATCACAAGGTCAGGAGATCGAGACCACGGTGAAACCCCGTCTCTACTAAAAAATACAAAAAATTAGCTGGGCGCGGTGGCGGGCGCCTGTAGTCCCAGCTACTCAGGAGGCTGAGGCAGGAGAATGGCGTGAACCCGGGAGGTGGAGCTTGCAGTGAGCTGAGATGGCACCACTGCACCCCAGCCTGGGCGACGGCGCAAGACTCCGTCTCAAAAAAAAAAAAAAAAACCATTAACTTCACTATTATGAAGAAACTTTTGAAAGCCTTGCTGGTCTGCTAAACTACCCAAATATCTGTGTGATCCAATTAGACTTCTCTATAGAATGCAATTTCCCATCATGGCAAAACACACCTCAAGAGGTACTGGTTCCAAGAGTCATGTTTATCATTAGCTATTCTCATTTTTAAACATGTTAAGAAGATTCAAAAAGGTATGTCCCAATAATCTTATGGAAATAGCACATCTATTCAATTGTCTACATAGGGAAGAGGCCCCATGATTATGGTGCTATTTAAGGGCTATTTTGTGTACAGTCATCTCTGTTTGTAAATGTAGACTAAAAATCACTGCAATCTTGAAGCCACCATTAAAATAAAAAACAGGTGTTTTCCATTGAATAACACCTTTATGCCAAGCATGATGCTTAACAAATACCATGTATGACCTTCAGAGCAACCCTACAAAATAAACAGGTATTAGCCCTCACTGTCTATGGGGAGACAGAAGCCCAGAGGAGCCGAGGGAAGCCCCACCATCGCACAGGCCACGAGACCAGGTCCCAGGTCTGCACTGAGCAGACATTCAGCTGCACAGACCTTGAGGACGTCTGGATTTCCAGATAATCCTACAAACGTTTTGTTTTGTGAAGAACCTGGCCAAATATATTATACTATGCCATGTCCTTTAGATAGGGGATATGAATTAAACCTTTGATGCCTCAGAGTTATTATCACAGTCATCAGTCATCTGATTATTAGTATCATCAGCCTCTAGTGGACTGATTTCACATTAACCAAACTTGCAAGAGACTGATATAGGAAAACTGGAGGTTTAACCATTAATGTAATAGGGGACACAAAATTATCAATCAAATAAAATATCAGGGTTCAGTGATCAGCACATTTTCTCTTCAAAGGCCAAATCACCAGCAGGAGGTAAGTAGAAGTCAGGTCCATACGTCTCATTTGGGACCATTACAGAGGATGCCCTCATACACCAAATGCTGGTTTCTAGGCCCTTTCCTAGTGGTTGTCACCTCTACAGCAGGATCCTGGCACCTGAATAACAAAGCCTAACACCACCACCCCTGTCTACAAGATGAAGGGAGGAGGCCGATGCTTCAGTTTGTTCCTGTTCTAAGATGAGCCTCTGTGAGCCCCTGTCTTTCGTTTTTATTTAGGGGCATTAAAGTGTTCAGATGGGGAACTGAATACCACTCCCTTCCCGGAAACAGAATTCAGTAGTTGTATTTTGTTGAAATACAAATCAAGTTCATCTAGAAAACTCCACTTTCTCTGAACAGGAGTTTTCTAGATGAATTTGATGGACTAAAGTTCTGTTACAAGGAGAAACCTGCTGCCTACACAAATGATTAATGCAAACCGCAGTGCACTCTCTGTGTCAGTGGCCAAGACACAAATGCCAATGCTGCATAACTCTCTCTGTCCCAGCCTTTCCACACGGGCCGGCCCGCTGACTGATGTATAGATGTACACATGGAACGATAGATAGGCTGATACCTCTAAATGCCTGAAGCCAGTCTACCAACGCTCAGTCTGACTGCCAGGGGTTTTTTGTTTTGTTTTTTGTTCTTCTGTTTTGTTTTTTTGAGACGGAGTCTCACTCTGTCGCCCAGGCTGGAGTGCAGTGGTGCGATCTCGGCTCACTGCAACCTCCGCCTCCCAGGTTCAAGCGATTCTTCTGCCTCAGCCTCCCAAATGGCTGGGACTACAGGCGCGCCACCACTCCCAGCTAATTTTTTTAAAATTATTTTTAGTAGACACAGGGTTTCACCATATTGGCCAGGCTGGTTTCGAACTCCTGACCTTGTGATCTGCCTACCTTGGCCTCCCAGGGCTGGGATCACAGGTGTGAGCCACTGCACCCGGCCAACTGCCAGGGTTTAAATCCCAGCTCTGCCACTTACTGGCTCCATAACCTTGGTCAAGTTCCTCAACCTCTCTATGACTCAGTTTCCACATCTGCAAAACTGGGATGATAATCCAACCTACCTTACCTGGTTGTTATGAAGATTAAAGGGTTAAATTGGTTTATGTAAAATGTGTGTAGAGGCCAAGGCGGATGGATCACTTGAGGTCAGGAGTTTGAGACCAGCCTGGCCAACACGGTAAAATCTCTACTAAAAATACAAAAATTAGCTGGTCATGGTGGTGCACACCTGTAATCCCAGCTACTTGGGAGGCTGAGGCATGAGAATTGCTTGAACCCGGGAGGCGGCAGTTGCAGTGAGCCAAGACTGTGCCATTGCACTCCAGACTGGGCAACACAGTGAGACTCCATCTCAAAAAAATAAAAATAAAAATAAATAAAATGTGTGTAGCACATTTTAAGCGTTCAACAAATGTTATCAGTCAGGTGTGGTGGTTCACACCTGTAATTCCAGCACTTTGGGAGGCCAAGATGGGCAGATCACCTGAGGTCAGGAGTTCGAGACCAGCTTGGCCAACATGGCAAAACCCTGTCTCTACTAAAAATACAAAAATTAGCTGGGCATGGTGGCAGGCGCCTGTAATCCCAGCTACTTGGGAGGCTGAGGCAGGAGAATCATGTGAACCTGGGAGGCAGAGGTTGCAGTGAGCCGAGATTGCGCCATTGCACTCCAGCCTGGATGACAGAATTAGACTCCATTCCCCCTCCAAAAAAAAAAAAAAGTTATCTGTTACAGTGATTTTACAAATCTCCCTCTAATCATCCTTTGTATTTCCTTGCTAGTCTAAATCACAAAGGATATCCTTTTTTCTGTGTTTACAAAGAAAGAACTGTCACCCCATGACCTACTTAAACTGAGGGGGAAGACAGCACTTGCTCCCCACTCCTCTGGTTTCCACAATAAAGGCTTTATCTTAAGCAATGCTGACCTCTCGCCCACCCCCATTCCTCCCCCACCCAAGGGGAGTGAGTTGTGAGATGAGTTTGTGAGACAAGCTGGGCACATGAACCCCTTCTTTCGCCCTTGGGTGCTACACTCAGGAAGCACAGGGGATGCTCTGCTCCACCATGCCTATGTCTGACAGGGACAGGGCCCCTCATAGGAAGGCCCGCTGTGGCCCAGAGCCACCAGATCTTGGATACACAGTAGTAGGATGCCCATTTTTCTTCATCCCTCAAATTCATGGAAAATGTGGGGGTTGTTTTTCGTTAAGACAAGGTCTTGCCCTGTCGCCCAGGCTGGAGTGCAGTGGCAGAATCTCAGCTCACTGCAACCTCTGCCTCTTGGGCTCAAGCAATTCTCCCACCTCAGCCTCCTGAGTAGCTGGGACTATAGGCCAACATTCCCAGCTAATTTTTTGTATTTTCTGTAGAGACAGGATTTCATCATGTTACCCAGGCTGGTCTCAAATTCCTGGGCTCAAGCGATCCACCCACTGTGGCCTCCCAAAGTGCTAGGATTACAGGTGTAAGCCACCATGCCTGGCAGAGAATGTGGTTTCATCACTAATAAGGGTGGAATTTTTATTCTCTACCTGCTTACTCTTGTCTCGTCTCTCAATTGCTTGTTGAAGAAAACAAGAGTGTTATTATTGGGCCCCTTTAAGCCCCAACATATACTAATCCGCAAATAATTCTGTGGCTTGGGTAGGGTCAAGATGCCTATATAACGGCCATGTCTCTAAACCTGCAGCTAAATTATGGGTATAAGAACTACTGACCCTCCTCAAGTATTTCCTTCATTTCCTAACTGAGTCTTTCTTCACGAAAACATTTTTCCTATTTCAATGCCTTAGTAATTTCCAAACACTATAAAATGATGACTTCATATAAAATAATAGCTAATGGTCATGAGGTATTTTATGAGATGACCACCATGCTAAACATTTTGCACACATTCTAATCCTCACAATTCTACAAAGCCGAAATTAGGAGCCCCTACTCACAGATGCAGAGCGAGGAGGTGGGGGGCACCTGGGAAAGAACTGCAGGACCTACATTCAAACACAAGTCAGCTGAATTAGGCTTTTCCATGACACCACAACACCACCCACTGGCAAACATGCAAAAGTGGGTGCAATACTCAGGGAGTTCCAGGTTCCTCTCAGCTTTAAGGTGCTCCAGATGGTTTCTATCTCTTTTATAGATCATGGCTGACTGGTTTCTAACATTGGAGAAAAAGTCCAGTTTCACCACTGTCTACTTTGCACATCTGAAATTTTCACACTGAAATGACATAATAAAAATAAGATAACTAGAATATTTTTCCAGGTATCCAAATATAATGGGCATAATGCTATTCTAAAGTATTAAACAACAACAAAATTCAGATGAAGGAAGCCTGGTTTAAATCTTCTTTCACCAACAGGAAAATTAGGACATTAAAAATATATATATATGTACAACAGCACCACCTATGGCCAGAAAGGTCTTTCCAGGTTGCTGAAAAAAAAAAGGAACAAATTTAATTGTTGGCATAATAAGAAATGATCAACAGGGCTTTTTAAAACACGATGCTCAGAGACCATAACTAGGCCGGGCGCGGTGGCTCAAGCCTGTAATCCCAGCACTTTGGGAGGCCGAGGCGGGCGGATCACGAGGTCAGGAGATCGAGACCATCCCGGCTAACACGGTGAAACCCCGTCTCTACTAAAAAATACAAAAAACTAGCCGGGTGCGGTGGCGGGCGCCTGTAGTCCCAGCTACTCAGGAGGCTGAGGCAGGAGAATGGCGTGAACCCGGGAGGCGGAGCTTGCAGTGAGCTGAGATCCGGCCATTGCACTCCAGCCTGGGCGGCAGAGCGAGACTCCGTCTCAAAAAAAAAAAAAAAAAAAAAGAGACCATAACTAAAAGTGCAGCTAGCACATATTGAAATCTACTTCAAGGAAGGGACCAGTATTCAGTATTTAATCCGAAAACTTTAACACTCCTAAATATAAACAGAAGACACAGACTCATAGAAACTAATCTTAGAACAGGAAGAAAACTCGAGCATCTGGCCCATTCTCTTCATTCTACAGGTAGTGAGGTTGAGACCCAGAGAATTTGTTCTTCTAGCAATCAGTGGCAAACCTTTTTCCTAGTCCTTGGATTTTGCACTATACCAAAAGCCACCTTAATCTATACCAACCCTATAATCATAAAAGTCACGTCTGGATGGGTGCAGTGGCTCAGCCTGTAATCCCAGCACTTTGGGAGGCCAAGGCGGGCGGATCATGAGGTCAGGAGACCGAGACTATCCTGCCTAATACGGTGAAACCCCATCTCTACTAAAAATACAAAAAATTAGCTAGGCGTGGTGGCGGGTGCCTGTAGTCCCAGCTACTTAGGAGGCTGAGGCAGGAGAATGGCGTGAACCCCGGAGGCGGAGCTTGCAGTGAGCCCTCCAGCCTGGGGGCAGAGCGAGACTCTGTCTCAAAAAAAAAAAAAAAAAACAGTCACGTCTGTATATTTCAGTCAGTAAATAGCCTAAGTGTCTTACAAAAAAATACTTCCCAAAGGACTGGCAACTAACTATTGATCACACAATTTTGTTGAAACACAAACACATTTATTTATATATTAAAACAGTATAATCGGTCAAGCACAGTGGCTCACGCCTGTAATCTCAGCACTTCGGGAGGCCGAGGCGAGTGGATCACTTGAGTCAGGAGTTGGAGACTAGCCTGGCCAACATAGCGAACCCTCGTCTCTACAAAAATTAGCTGGGCATGGTGGCACACACTTATAATCCTGTTACTCAGGAGGCTGAGACACAAGAATCACTTGAGCCCGGGAGGCAGAGGTTACAGTGAGCCAAGATTGTGCTGCTGCACTTCAGCCTGGGCAACAGAGCAAGACTTTGTCTCAAAAAAAAAAAAAAAAAAAAAAACACACAGGCCGGGCACAGTGGCTCACGCCTGTAATCCCAACACTTTGGGAGGCCGAGGCAGGCAGATCACTTGAAGTCTGGAGTTCAAGACCAGCTTGGCCAACATGGTGAAACCGTGTCTCTACTAAAAATACAAAAGTTAGCCAGGCATGGTGGCAGGTGCCTGTAATCCCAGCTACTCGGGAGGCTGAGGCAAGAGAACCACTGAAACCCAGGAAATGGAAGTTGCAGTGAGCCAAGATTGAGCCACTGCACTCCAGCCTGGGTGACAGAGCGAGACTCTGTCTCAAACAACAACAACAACAAAAACAAAACATGATCTATTCAACAATGTCCCCTTGTAGTCAATCTATAAAGGAAAAGTGATGTCAAATCAACGTTTCTACTTTTTTCATCTATTACAGATACAGAAAAAAAAAATCAAAATTTTCTCAATCACAAAAAAAGATAAGCCTGAGGCAGGACAATAGGATCTAGAGGCAAGGAACCTAGCATTGTTTCACATTGACTTCCTACAACTAAATTGAAAGGAAAACCCTAACTTTCCATGACTAAGTAACAAAAGGACCAGAGGCTGCTCCCTTTGACCTTTTCTGCATAGCAGATGGGAAATTGGCTGTCCGCAACCAATCAGATTGATTGCGGTGGAGTCTTCGTTTGCATAGACGTATAACTATGTCTGCTTTTCATCTGCATAGAAGCATAACTTTGCAACTTCACCTTAGCCTCGGACTGGTTCCTTTTTGCAACCAATCAGATGTTTGCACAGGAGTGTGACCTTTGTTAACTTCAGCCTCTGATTGGCTGCTTTCTGAAACCAATCACCAAGAGGTGAGCATGAAGTGGCCAATGGGAAACTTCTAGAAGGTATTTAGAACCAAGATGATTCTGTAATGGTGCCCTTGAGCCGCTGCTCGGCCCACTTCACCACTGTGGAGTGTACTTTCGTTTTCAAAAAATCCCTGCTTTCGTTATTTTGTTGCTTTCTTCTTTCTTTGCTTTGTTGGGCATTTTGTCCAATTCTTTGTTCAAAACACTAAGAATCTGGACAACTTGCAGTCACGACCCTCTACCGGGGACGGGCTTATTCCATAAAAATGGCTCAGTATCAATTTGTCAAAACTTAATTGCTATGGTGAGCTGTGTGTGTGTGTGTGTGTGTGTGTGTGTGTGTGTGTGTGTGATGGAGTCTTGCTCTGTCACCCAGGCTGAAGTGCAGTGGCACGACCTCGGCTCACTGCAACCTCTGCCTCTCGGGTTCAAGTGATTCTCCAGCCTCAGTCTCCTAAGTAGCTGAAATTACAGACACAGGCCACCACGCCCGGCTAATTTTTGAATTTTTAGTAGAGACGGGGTTTCACCATATCAGCCAGTCTGGTCACGAACTCCTGACCTCAAATGATCCACCCACCTTGGCCTCCCAAAGTGCTGGGATTACAGGTGTGAGCTACCGCATCCAGCCACTATGGTCAGCTTCTGAATGACAAGTTTCTAGTAGTTTAAAGGCTTTAGTGGATTATTACAGGGCAATACGAATTTTGATATATAATATATATTCTGTATTAAAAAATTTTATATTCTTCAGCAAGGTAATTTAGGTATTCCCTATCTTACTAGAATGACACTGATTTCATCAAAACTTCATACTGCATTGAAAAACCATAACTGAACCCTTGTCACTTTAAATCATATTCATATATATGAACATACATATATTGAATGTGCATCAGAAATAAACCACCATCTTCATTATTCAAAGATGATGCTTCTAACCAATTTATGTCATTGGGACAGCTAATTTTTTTTTAAGACAGGATCTCACTATGTTGCCCAGGCTGGCCTTGCACCCCTGGGCTCAAGTATCCTCCAGTCTCAGCCTCCCAAGTGGCTAGTGGTGCAAGCCACTGAGCCTGGCTTTGACCCACCGGCTAATTTTCATCGAGCCCCTTTTAGGTGCTTTGTACCCATGGTATCCAACTCTCACAACCATATAAAGTATATAGTATATATACTAATTTACTAATATACTATATACTAATATACTAATTTCACATATGAGGAAATATATTTAGACCATAAAAAAGGCTGACAAGTCCAAAGTCCCACAAAACTTACATATTCATCATCAACAAAGAGTATAGATTTTAAATTTCTGTCAAAATTCACTAACTTAATCTCCTCTTCCATTCTAAAGAGTACACTGAAGCCAGGCACAGTGGTGCGTGCCTGTGGTCCCACTACTACTGGAGAGGCTGAGGCAAGGGGACTGCTTGAGCCCAGAAGTTCTAGTCCAGCCTAAACAACATACCATAGACATGTGTCTCAAAAAAAGAAAAAAAGACTGCATAAAATCAATTCAATATAACTTTTTCCCTTAGCAAGTATCACTAGATAAAAACAAGCAGTATGTCATTAGCAATGGTTGGATTTTTAAAACCACTTCTATTTTGTCCTGCAATCATTTATTTTTCTTTAATTTTTATTTCTTTTTCCTTTTTCCCTCATTTAACACACCTGACATGTAATTATTTTTAATGTGCTTGCTTCCCATGCTTACAAAGTTAAGAAAATAAAAATATTACCTTTTTAGGTTGTTAGCCGACAATAAAATATTTGTGACAAGGCACAATTTTAATATATTCCAACTCTCATATTCTTACAGTATTTCTTCTTTTAAGCCCTAGTCAGGCTTAGACCACTAAAATTCATCACGTATAAACTCACAGAGTTTCAGGCAGCCAGTCAAGGGGAGGCTGATTTGAGGAGCAATTAAGAATACACACTCTGTAATCACATCAACCCAGGTTCAAATCCCAGCTCTGCCACTCACCACTGAAGGATATGGGGCAAGTCACCCAGCCTCAGTCCCCTCACCTGCAAAACGGAGGTACTAATCCCTACCTTCAAATGCCTGCTGTGAGGTAAAACTTAGGTAAAGCTTTTAGCATAGCCACTGGCCTACAACAGGTGCTGAATAATGTACAGCTATTTTGATAATGATGACAGTCCAAAAGGTAGAAATGACCAGAAAGAAGAAATACTTACAAGTCCATGATAAGTACTTTCTTTTGGATTAATTACAAAATGTCCTATTAATTTTTAAAATAAGCTTTGTCCATTAATTATAGGCTTACAGGTTCATATACAAGTCTCCAGATTAAGATTTAGTGGCCCCAACCTTTGAATACTGTGAAAGTAAAGTTAAAAAAAAATTAAAACAAAAGGAGAATTAAAGCAAAAAGTGGCAGGAATTAAGGAATTGTAGTTTAAACTAAGATAACTCAGCCAGGTGCGGTGGCTCACGCCTGTAATCTCAGCACTTTGGGAGGCCAAGGCAGGCAGATCACCCGAGGACAAGAGTTCGAGACCAGCCTGGCCAACATGGTGAAACCCCATCTCTACTAAAAATACAAAAAATTAGCTGGGCACAGTGGCAAGCGCCTGTAATCCCAGGTACTGAGGCAGGAGAATCGCTTGAACCTAGGAGGCAGAGGTTGCAGTGAGCCAAGATCACGCCACTGCACTCCAGCCTGGGCAACAGAGCGAGACTCCCATCTCAAAAAAAATTAAAAAATTAAAAATAAACTAAGATAACTCAGTTTTAACAAGAAATAAAACTTCCCTTTCTCATAGGAAACTGTTTGAAACTACGGAACCTGGACCTGAGCTGTCTAGAGTCTTTTCATAGTATTCCTGAATTCATGTTACTATTTGATAATTAGCAATAATAATATTGGTAATAACAAAGACAGGTGCAGTGGCTCACACCTGTAATCCCAGCACGTTGAGAGACCAAGGTGGACCGATCACTTGAGCCCAGGAGCTTGAGACAGCCTAGGCAACATGGCAAAACCTCCACAAAAAATACAAAAAAATTTAGCCAGGCATAGTGGCATGCACCTGTAGTCCCAACTGCTTAGAAGGCTGAGGTGGGAGGATCCCTTGAGCCCAGGAGGTGGAGGCTGCAGTGAGTAAGTGAGTACAGTGAGTGCACCACTGCCTCCAGCCTGAGCAACACAGACCCTGTCCCAAGAAATAATAATAATAATAACAATAGCTGCTAACATTACCAAGTGCTTGGTGAGGAGGGTTCTAGGACCTTCATATGTGTAACTCAGTCAACCTTCACAACAACCGTATGAGGTAGGGACTACTGTTATCTTCCCCATTTTACAGATAAGAAAACCGAGGCATAGCGCTGGGCGCAGTGGCTCATGCCTATAATCCTAGCACTTTCGGAGGTCGAGGTAGAGACCGACTGCCTGAGCTCAGGAGTTCAACACCAGCCTGGGCAACATGATGAAACCCTGTCTCTACTAAAATACAAAAAATTAGCCAGGCACGGTGGTACACACCAATGAAAGGCACTCCTAAGCCGGGTGCGGAGGCTCTCACCTGAAATCCTGGTACTTTGGGAGGCTGAGACAGGTGGATACCTGAGCTCAGGAGTTTGAGACCAGCCTGGCCAACATGGTGAAACCCCATCTCTACTAAAAATACAAAACTTAGCTGGGCATGGTAGCGGGCGCCTGTAATCCCAGCTACTCGGGTGGCAGGAGAATCGCTTGAATCCAGGAGGCAGAGGTTGCAGTGAGCCAAGATCACACCATTGCACCCCAGCCTGGGCAACAGAGCAAAACTCTATCTCAAAAAAAAAGAAAGGCGCTCCTAGAGAGAACAGAGACTTTTTTTTTTTTTTTTGAGACAAAGTTTCATTCTGTCACCCAGGCCAGGCTGGAGTGCAATGGCGTGATTCCAGCTGACGCCCTCCCAGTTTCAAGCAATTCTCCTGCCTCAGCCTCCCAAGTAGCTGGGATTACAGGCATGCTCCACCACGGCCAGCTAATTTTTGCAGTTTTAGTAGACATGGGGTTTTACCATGTTGGCCAGGCTTGTCTTAAACTCCTGACCTCAAGCGATCTGCCCTCCTCAGCCTCCTAAAGTGCTGGGATTGGCCGGGCGCGGTGGCTCAAGCCTGTAATCCCAGCACTTTGGGAGGCCGAGACGGGCGGATCACGAGGTCAGGAGATCGAGACCATCCTGGCTAACACGGTGAAACCCCGTGTCTACTAAAAAATACAAAAAACTAGCCGGGCGAGGTGGCGGGCGCCTGTGGTCCCAGCTACTCGGGAGGCTGAGGCAGGAGAATGGCGTAAGCCCGGGAGGCGGAGCTTGCAGTGAGCCGAGATCGCGCCACTGCACTCCAGCGTGGGCGACAGAGCAAGACTCCGTCTCAAAAAAAAAATAAATAAATAAATAAATAAATAAATAAAGTGCTGGGATTACAGGCGTGAGCCCGCACCCAACCCAGAAAACTTTCTTTTAAAGAGAAAATTAAACCTGCTTTCACCTTTCTGGATGTGTTGGAGATTTTAGCACTTGGTTGCCGACTAAAGAAAACAGTGAAACTTAAACCACTGCCATCTCATACCAGAGACAGCAATTATAACCATGAGGAGTAAACACAGGTGGTGGACACTAATGGGGTGCATCCAAGTCAGGTCACAGTACAGGACGCAAGCAGCAGGGACCTGCCTGTTTAAACCTTCAGACTTTCGACAGCACCCTCAGCCTGCCTCACTTTCCTCTTCAATAACTGAGATGCTACCAAGAGGAATGTCCCACGACAGAATAATAAAATTGTCTTCAAGAATCATTATAGTTCATCTAAGCAAATCTACAAAGAGGGCATGTGGCTTCAGACGGTGTGGCTACAGTCACTAGCTCATCAAGGCAGCCTCTGCATTCTCTGCTGCTGATACGGGATAATACAATTCATGGAAAAAGAAATGCAAGACATTCCCCATCCAATACACATTAACTACCTTTTTTTGTCTGGAGGGAAAAATGTACAAAAATCTCACGGACCAAAAAAAAAAAAAAAATCCTAGCATCTTTGTGTATGGCCTGGAGCTCTGCATTATTTGGTATGATCTTGACCTATGCAACATGATGACTTAATACTGAGCTATTAAAGGCAGGTTCATTCATCAAGGACCAAAACATTCACGTTCATTCAGCATTCATGGGTCTGCTCTGCCCAAGAAGTTTTTTCACTCTTCATTGGTTCTACCAAGCATAAGCAAATCAACGACTCATTGAGAGAACGTCACCAGCCAATAAAATAAGAAACTGCGGCCAGGCGCAGTGGCTCACACCTGTAATCCCAGCACTTTGGGAGGCCAAGGTGGGCGGATCACAAGGTCAGGAGATCGAGACCACGGTGAAACCCCGTCTCTACTAAATATACAAAAAATTAGCCAGGCACGGTGGCAGGTACCTGTAGTCCCAGCTACTAGGGAGGCTGAGGCAGGAGAATGGTGTGAACCCAGGAGGCAGAGCTTGCAGTGAGCCGAGATTGCGCCACTGCACTCCAGCCTAGGCAACAGAGCAAGACTCCATCTCAAAAAAAATAAATAAATAAGAAACTGCTCCCAGGCCCTGAATCAGCATTAAAATTGACCTCTGGGACTAGCTTCTCCTAATACATAAAATTATAAAAAGACTTAGGCACAGAACCTCCAGTCTGTTATACCAGGAAATTTTACACAATTATTCCAGAAATTAATCATTCTAACCCATTAGTGTATTCAATAAGATTGAAAATATTCAATAAAATCAGAACAAAATGTCTCATACAAGATTTCTGGGCAGGGCACAGTGTCTCATGCCTGTAATCCCAGCACTTTGGGAGGCCGAGGCGGGTGGATCATGAGGTCAAGCAGTCGAGACCAGCTTGGCCAACATAGTGAAACCCTGTCTCTACTAGAAATACAAAAAATTAGCCGGGCATGGTGGTGGGCACCTGTAATCCCAGCTACTCGGGAGACTGAGGGAGGAGAATCACTTGAACCTGAGAGGCAGAGGTTGCAGTGAGCCGAGATCGCGCCACTGCACTCCAGCTCGAGTGACAGTGCGAGACTTCGTCTCAAAAAAAAAATAGAAAATAAAATAAAATTAAAAAAAGATTTCTGACTCAACAGATTTTACAGTTTATTTAAATATTAGTCCTAACTCAAAGAAAAAAGTAGCAAATGAGTCTGCTTTATTTAAAGACTGCAAGTGAGCAGAGGCCGGAAAAGGGCAGAGCTCACCTGGCCGGTGTCTGTTGGCTGCTTCAGCAGGAAGTGCGCTGCCCTGGAACCTCCGAGCTCCACTCTTCCCACCGGTTCCACCAGGATAGTGATAGATGACAGAAGCCGAACACAATCCTTCCAGGGCAGCTGGGCATTAAGAAAACAAAAAACAAAAACCAGCATCATTAGGCAAGTCAGTGACCCATCATTAGCTCAAACTGCAGGGGCTAAGAATGATTTAAACAGGTGGATTATTTGGAAAAGCCAATTTTTCTCCCAAAACAGAGTTCAAACCTAAAGATCACCAGTTTTTTGCAAATGGGAACTTGCCACCTGTCTTTCCCATGCCCATGTCCAGGCAGGCAACACAGAACACTCTCACCACACTCAAGGCTTCCCTGCAGGGCTGAGTGCACATGTGAAACAGGCCAGCCTCTGTGTTCATCCATTCACATGGCCGGCAATCCTACACAGACTGTGCGGCAGACTGCGCCAGGTTCTGGAGCTACAGAGATGTGTAACGGAAAGTGCTCTGGACTGAAAATATTTCACAGTAATAGCACCAAAGCAAGACCAGAATGCCTTTCCAGACCATGCGCCCCCTAGGCATCTGCTCCTTTTGAGGCTGTAGACCTCCCTCTTCCTCAAAAACAGCCATATCAACTCGCTACGCAGCCCGTTCTTCTCTCACGGCGTGACAACCTAACAATCTCCAGCTATGCCACATGCCTTATAAGGTGTGCCGCAGTATTCATCTCTATCAATTTTATCCATTAATTCAGTGGCCCTTAAACTTTTGGTCTAAAAACTCCTTGATGCTCTTAAAAATGAGGATCACAAAGAGCTTTTTTTGTGATATGGGTTACACCTGTAGATATTTACCATGTTGGAAAATAAAACTGAGAAAAGGATTTAAGTATTTATGTATTAATTCCTTTTAAAATAGGCCAGGCATGGTGGCTCACGCCAGTAATGCCAGCACTTTGGGAGGCCAAGGTGGGTGGATCACTCAAGGTCAGGAGTTTAAGACCAGCCTGGCCAACATGGTGAACCCCAACTCTACTAAAAATACAAAAATTGGCTGGGCATGATAGCACACACCTGTAGCCGCAGCTACTCGGGAGGCTGAGGCAAGAGAATCTCTTGAACCTGGGAAATGGAAGTTGCAGTGAGCTGAGATCACGCCATGGCACTCCAGCCTGGGCGACAGAGTGAGACTCTGTCTCAAAAAAATAAAAATAAAAATAAAAAATAAAATAATAGGCTTGTCATGTGTTAACATTTTTATGAAAAATAATTGTGTTCCAAAACAAAATAAAATACTGGAAGAATGGCATTGTTTGACATGTTCATATATTTCTTTAATGTCAGAGTTAATACAAGTTAGCTGGATCTTCTATCGGCTTCTACATTCAGTCTGCTGTGATGTCAGGCATAAGTAGCTTCTGGACAACTCCCCTGTCCACTTCTGAGGGGCTGAGCATGGAAGAGACCCATGGCACACAGCACCGTCCTTCTCCGTGTGCCCTTAAGGAGTCCTCCTGATCCAGTCCAGCGCCGCATGGGGAAGGCATATGGGCGGTACCAGTCTTTCTGGAGAAGCACCTGCTGCATAGGCCCTAGTCTCAGAGCCCACTGGGAGACGCATAGATTCTCCAATCGATATAATAAGGAGTACTTAGGGAGACAGCGCTCTTTCAAGAAAACCAAGTAAAACTATGTATTTCTCAGCCTGCTTAATCCTTTATCGGCTTCTCTTTTCTTTTCCATCCCTAATGTTCACTCCCTTTCTTTCCCCACTTTTATTTCTCTAGCCTATTTAAAAAACTAAATTTAAGTCCATTTTAAGTTTTGTTTTTGTTTTTTCTTAAGAGACAAAGTCTCACTCTTGCTCAGGATGGAGTGCAGTGGTGCGATCATGGCTCACTGCAGCCTTGACCTCCTGAGCCCAAGCGATCCTCCTGCCTCAGCCTCACAAGTAGCTGGGATTACAGGCACAGACCACCAAGCCCAGCTAATGTTTTTTAATTAGTTTATTTATGTATTTATTTTTGTAGAAGTGAGGACTCCCTATGTTGCTCAGGCTGGTCTCCACCCAGCTAATGTCTTTTAATTTTGTTTTGTAGAAGTGAGGTGAAGTAAGGTTTTTTTATTTTTTATTTTTTGTAGAAGTGTTGGGATTACAGGCATGAGCCACTATGCCTGGCCATTTGAAGTATTTCTTATATTTGGCTGGGCACATTGGTTCATGCCTGTAATCCCAGCACTTTGGGAGGCCAAGGCAGGCAGATCACCTGAGGTCAAGAGTTCAAGAGCAGCCCGGCCAACATAGCAAAACCCCATCTCTACTAAAAATACAAAAATTAGCCGGGTGTGGTAGTGCATGCCTGTAGTCCCAGCTACTCAGAAGGCTGACGCAGGAGAATCACTTGAACCCAGGAGATGGAAATTGCAGTGAGCCAAGATCATGCCACTGCACTCCAGCCTGGGCAACAGAGCAAGACTCTGTCCCCAAGAAAGAAAGAATTTGTTGTATTTAATATGTTCTACAGCACCTCATTAAACTTCTGTTACAGAACTCACGTCATTACTTCATTCGACTTGTATTATCGTAAGTGGTTGACAGGCGTCCTTGTTAAACTGTCAACTTCAACGAAAGAACCCTGCTTTAGTCCTTACTCACACATTGTTCTTTTAACAAGCATTTAGGGAGCATCTGCAACATGTCAGGCAATGGACACAGCCAGTCCATCCTCCCAGGACCACCCCCAGGAGGCGCAGTCCCCAAAGGGAAGACCACACACAGACATCCAATTCCAGCACAGAGTGTCGGCAACATCTCAGGTAGAGCACCTGCTCTGCCAACTGCTGTGGGGGATCGGAGATGGCTGTGCTTTGAAGTAGGATTTCTTCTTGCCTTTCTTTTAATTTTTAAGATTGACATAGAGTTCACATACCATATAATTCACCCACTTGAAGTGTACAAGTCAGCAGTTTTTAGTACATTCACAACTGTGCAACCATCACCACTATCTGACTCTGGAACATTTTCATCACCCCAAAAAGAAACCTTATGCCCGTTAACAGTCACTTCCCATTCCCCCTCTTCCCAGCCGCTAGAAATAGTCGTCTACTTTCTGCTTCTATAGATTTGCCTATTCTAGCCACTTCATATAAATAGAACCATACAATCTGTGGCCTTTTTCATGTCTGGCTTCTCTCACTTAGCACAAAGTCGTCAAGGTTCATCTGTGCTGCAGTGGTATCACAATTTCACTCCTTTTCATGGCAGAATAATATTCCGCAGTATGCCCATACCACATTTCGTTTATCCATTCATCATGTGACACATGGAGGAAGTTTTGAGGGATGAGTCTAAGAGGTGAAGATCACGGGGAATGGCATCCAAAGCAGAGGGCAAGTTAAACTAAGAACAGAGAAAAAGGGAAAGCGTGGACAGGGCCTCCTTCAGAGGACACATGGCACGGCGGGAGGAGGGCAGCAGATACGGCAGGGAAGCACCCCAGGTTGCCTGCTCATGGCAACCACCACAGGCTGGCTGCTTTTCCTCCCTCATCCCTCCTTTTTGGGGACTTTCTTTTTCCATTTCCTCTCATTTCTTTTTTTTATTTATTTATTTATTTTGAGACGGAGTCTCGCTCTGTTGCCAGGCTGGAGTGCAGTGGTACAACCTCGGCTCACTGCAACCTCTGCCTCCTCGTTCAAGCAATTCTGCTGCCTCAGCCACCCGAGTAGCTGGGATTATAGGTGCCACCACCACACCCAGCTAATTTTTGTATTTTTAGTAGAGACGGAGTTTCACCATGTTGGCCAGGATGGTCTCAATCTCTTGACCTCATGTTCCACCCGCCTCAGCCTCCCAAAGTGTTGGGATCACAGGCGTGAGCCACCAAGCCCAGCCTCTCATTTTAAATAACAGTTGAAACAATTACATATCAGATCATCTTCATCAGCTCATCTTACCTCCAAGCCACAGAAAGTCATTCACAGAACGCAGCAGCTCCACTGACATGTGGTAATGTACCAGGGAGTCCTGCAGCATCCCTGCCTGCAGGCACAGGTCCCCCACGTGCTTCCGCATGCGGCCTTGGCACCGCTTCTTGTAATGTCTAGAAAATAAATGAAAATGTATCTTTATTACTATACAACTCCCACCCAGAAAGCACTCTGACTAAGCACTATTCAATTCTGTCACTACTAAAAATGCTAAGAAGGCAACTGTAGGCTCTATAATTTTAAGTCAGCAATAATCATTGCCAGTTATGTGAGCCGGAGTGGTCTTGACTTCAAAAATGTACTCCAAGCAATTTTTTTAAAGGTGATAGGTACATAAGGACTTCTACCACGTATTTCACGTAGGCAATGTTAGAGTTGGATTTTTCTTTTTAGATTTTTCAGTTGTAACATTAGCATAAAGAAATCTATGTTTCAGCTTTTTAAAAAAATCAACTATCTTCCACTTCTTAACATCAAACTTATTATTATTTTATAAAGAGAGCTAGGCTGCGTCTTATTAGCCAACCATTTGGCTTTAGCAAATAAGACGTTTATCCTCACTATTTCAGGGCAAGCTTTAGGAAAGCGTTCAGAGGGCAGGGCCTGGGGTGCCCACTAACAGCTCTTTAAACATTGGCAATGATATGCTATTAAATAATGCAAAGGCTTCTGAGTCCCTATCAACTCAGAAGCCAAAGCAACTGTACCAAAATATTCCTTTTATCATTTTTAAATACTTCTAATCTTTAAATGTTATATTTCTTAAGACAGATGATTTTTTTTAAAAAGAAAAACTGCAGCTGGATTAAACTTTCCCTCATCGAGAAAGCAGTCTTATCAAGAATAAAACTCCTTTGGAAATCCAGAGGATGTGACGTTTTTTAAGTAAATGAATGTTACTGACACATCTCAATATAATGTTAAATCCTATCATGTCTAACTCTAACGAGTTACAAACTCTTTGTTACTCTGGAATTTAGCTTTTCCATTCTACATATGTTTGGAATAAAGATCATGATGTAAGGCAGATGCAGAAAGAAGGAGAAATGCCAGCCTTCGTTTGTCTCCTTCCCGGCCACAAGGCACTGTCAGGATGGCCCCTGCTAACAGACCCTCACCATAAGAAAATACAGCATCTGGCAGGGCACAGTGGCTCACACCTGAAATCCCAGCACTTTGGGAGGCCAAGGCGGGCGGATCACGAGGTCAGGAGATGGAGACCATCCTGGCTAACATGGTGAAACCCTGTCTCTACTAAAAATACAAAAAATTAGCTGGGCGTGATGGCGGGTGCCTGTAATCCCAGCTACTCAGGAGGCTGAGGCAGGAGAATCACTTGAACTCAGGAGGCAGAGGTTGCAATGAGCCGAGATCACGCCACTGCACTCCAGCCTGGGGGACGGGGTGAGACCCCGTCTCAAAAAAAAACAAAAAAAAAAAAAGAAAGCATCTGAGCTGCTCCTCCCATCCCAACAGCAGTCACCTCAGCAGCCTCCGCCTAGTCTCGACTCCCCACTCTGCACCCCCTTCCCTTCATTGCTGCTATACACGCACAGCCAGAGTGTCCTTCCCAAAGCACAAATTAGTCCGTGTCCCTCCTGCACTGCAAACCTTTCACAGGATGCTCAATTCAGTCGTAGGGAGAGGCATGCAGTCCGCAGCCAGCCCCTCCCACAGCTCTGACCTCCCCTCCTACCACTGTGCCCTTGCACTCCACAGGCAACCTTGCTGCAATGCTGAAGCCCCCTGACCTCAGGCTCCATCTGCCTCACAACTTCTACTCTCTTTTAGGCTCATCTCAATGACCAGTTTCTCAAGGAAGCCTTCCCTGACTCCAACCTCTGCACTTTGGGTTAAGTGTCCTTAATGTGTTTCTAGAACATTGTTACTGTTTTTTTTGTTTTTTTTTTTTTTTTTTTTTTGAGACAAGGTCTTGTTCTGCTGCCCAGGCTGGATCCCAGTGGCACAATCACAGCTCACTGCAACCTCCAACTCCTGGGCGCAAGAGATCCTCCCCACCTCCGCCTCCCCAGTAACTGGGGCCACAGGTGTGCACCACAACACCTGGCTAATCTGTTTTTATTCTTTGTAGAGATAGGGTCTCCTTATGTTGCTCAAGCTGGTCTTGAACTCCTGGGCTCAAGTGATCCTCTTGCCTCAGTCTCCCAAAGAGCTGGGATTACAGGCATGAGTCACCGTGCCCAGCCAGCTCTTACTCTCAAAGGTAGACAGTGTTTTGCTCACTTCCTTGGTAGGTTATCCTGTTCCAAATGGGAAAAAAATTCAGTATCCAAATGGACATTTTCCTCCACCGGTAACATAACTGTCAACTCTTAATATATGAAAAAGTTTACAAATACTACTGCATATTAGTTTAATACATTTTAAATTAGACTTAAAAGCAACAACAAAACTTTACTCTTAACCAATCAGAAAAAGCTTTGCTTTAGAACATCCTAAAGAAGTAAATTAGGCCAGGCATGGTGGCTCACACCTGTAATACCACTTTGGGAGGCCAAGGCAGGAGGATCACTTAAGGCTAGGACTTCGAGACAGCTGGACAACAGAGCAAGACCATGTCTCTACAAAGGTTCAGGTGATCCTCCCACCTCAGCCTCCCCAGTAACTGGGACTACAGGTGCACAACCCCTTGCTCAGCTAATATTTATATTTTTCGTAGAGACAGGGTCTCGCCATGTTGCCCAGGTTGGTCTGGAACTCCTGGGCCCAAGCAATCCACCTGCCTTGGCTCCCAAAGTGCTATATTTATAGGCGTCAGCCACTGTGCCCAGCCTACAAAAAAATTTTTTTAATTAGCTGGGTATGGTGGCTCCCACCTGTAGTCCCAGCTACTCAGGAGGTAGAGGCAGGAAGATCATTTGAGACCTGGAATTCGAGACTGCAGTGAGCCATGATTTTGCCACTGCTCTCTAATCTGGGCAACAGACCAAGATCCTGTCTCTTAAGAATAAGAAAGGAGTACATTATCACATCTTCACATGAACTTCACAAAAGTGTACACCTGCTGTAGCAGAATATAACCCACAAAATTTCAAAAATATTTTTCTAGTAGCATCTTCTAAATTAAATAAATAACTTGTTTTTAAAAGTGCAAACATTATGATAAACAATTTGTTTCGAAGACAGGACTTCTACAAAAAGAAGTCATATAAATACTCTTATAGTTTTTCATATGAAAGTCATGATACAATAAAACCATACAAATATTTTAAATTGTATAAAAACAAAATGAGCCAGGTATGGCTCATGCCTGTAATCCCAGGTGGTGGCTCATGCCTGTATTCCCAGGGACTCGAGAGACTGCCATGGGAGGATCCCTGGAGGTCAGGAGTCAAAGACCAGCCTAAGCAACACAGGAAGACCCTGTCTATATAAGAATTTTAAAAATTAGCCAGGCCTGCAGTCCCAGCTACTCAGGAGGCTGAGGCAGGAGGATCCCTTGAGCCCACGAGTTTGGAGCTGCAGTGAGCTACGATTGCGCCACTGTGCTCCAGCCGGGTGACAGAGCAAGACTCTGTTTCAAAAAAAAAAAAAGGGGGGCCAGGAGCAATGGTTCACGCCTGTAATCCCAGCACTTTGGGAGGCCGAGGTGTGTGGATCACCTGAGGTCGGGAGTTCGAGACCAACAGGGAGAAACCCCCCCCTACTAAAAATACAAAACTAGCTGGGCGTGGTGGAGCATGCCTGTAATCCCAGCTACTCAGGAGGCTGAGGCAGGAGAATCACTTGAACCCGGGAGGCAGCGGTTGTGGTGAACCAAGATCGCACCATTGCACTCCGGCCTGGGCAACAAGAGCAAAACTCCACCTCAAAAAAAAAAAGAAACTGGAATTAAGAATTGACAGAAAAATCAATAAGAATCGGATAATCCCCTAATCCATACTGCTCTAAAAGCAAGAATTATGTGTACCTATATAACAAACCTGCACATTCTGCACATGTATCCCAGAACTTAAAGTATAATTTTTTTAAAAAGTAAAAGAAAATTTTTTTTAATTTAAAAAAAGCAATAATTAAATTATAGGCAAAAACCTGACAGTCTCGGCTGAAAAAGGGAGATGCATCCTTTCTGGAAGCTGCAAAAAACACCTATTACATAGCTTCAAACACTGTAGCAGAAGGCACCCAAACTGTACTTCCTCTCTGCGCTTAACACTAATTAAATTTAATCAGAGATATCGGCTGTATTATTTTCATGACTCTTAATCAGATTAAAGAAGAGAATGGGCCGGGCACGGTGGCTCACGCCTGTAATCCCAGCACTTTGGGAGGCCGAGGCGGGCGGATCATGAGGTCAGAGATCGAGACCATCCTGGCTAAGACCATCCTGGCTAAGATCATCCTGGCTAACATGGTGAAACCCCGTCTCTACTAAACATACAAAAAATTAGCTGGGCGTGGTGGTGGGCACCTGTAGTCCCAGCTACTCGGGAGGCTGAGGCAGGAGAATGGTGTGAACCCGGGAGGTGGAGCTTGTAGTGAGCTGAGATTGCGCCACTGCACTCCAGCCTGGGCGACAGAGTGAGACTCTGTCTCCAAAAAAAAAAAAAGAAGAAAATGCTTAATATGTTTGTGATTTTGGTACTATTTATATGGCTTATGGAAAACAAGAGCTTGGTATTCTAGTCCAAAAAACAATTTATCTGTAAAGAAATTCCTATATTCAAATCCAAAGAAAAGGTAAAGCTGCTCAACAACAACAGTTTTCCATTAAAATCCAAGGGAACCTGGATAAAGAGAATGTCTTTTGCAAGGTCGGGGATGGTATTACATAGTTTAAGAAGTCCTTGGGCCTGGTGAGGCGGCTCACGCCTGTAATCCCAGCACTATGGGAGGCCGAGGCAGGCAGATTACGAAGTCAAGAGATCGAGGCCATCGTGGCCAACATGGTGAAACTCTGTCTCTACCAAAAATACAAGAATTAGCTGGGCATGGTGGGGTGCACCTGTAGTTCCAGCTACTCGGGAGGCTGAGGCAGGAGAATCACTTGAACCCGGGAGGCAGAGCTTGTAGTGAGCTGAGATGGCACCACTGCACTCTGGCCTGGCAATGGAGCGAGACTCCATCTCAAAAAAAAAAAAAAGGGCCAGGAGCAGTGACTCATGCCTGTAATCCCAGCACTTTGGAAGGCCAAGGCAGGCTGATCACGAAGTCAGGAGATCGAGACCATTCCGGCTAACATGGTGAAACCACGTCTCTACTAAAAAATACAAAAAATTAGCCGGGCGTAGTGGCGAGCGTCTGTAGTCCCAGCTAATCGGGAGGCTGAGGCAGGAGAATGGCGTGAACCCAGGAGGCAGAGCTTGCAGTGAGCCAAGAGCACACCACTGCACTCCAGCCTGGGCAACAGAGCGAGATTCTGTCTCAAAAAAAAAAGTCTTTGTATACTTAAATAATGGTTACAGCCCACAATTTTGCACTACAATATTTTCGGGTGGGGAGCCTTTTGACTACATGCCTGATGTAAATACAATATGAATACTAAAAGGTGCTCACATGGTAGAGTTAAAGCGGCAAAGCAGACAACCTTAAGATGCAAGAGCAGCCAGGCGCAGTGGCTCACGTCTGAAATCTCATCAGTTTGGGAAGCCGAGGCAGGCGGATCACCTGAGGTCAGGAGTTCAAGAGCAACCTGGCCAACATGGTGAAATCCCATCTCTACTAAAAATACAAAATGAGCCAGGCGTGGTGGCACACTCCTGTAATCCCAGCTACTCAGAAGGCTGAGGCAGGAGAATTGCTTGAATCTGGGAGGTGGAGGTTGCAGTGAGCCGAGATCGCGCCACTGCACTCCAGACTGGGCAATAAGAATGAGACTCCGTATTAAAAAAAAAAAAAATTAACTGAGTGCCGTGGCACACACCTGTAATCCCAGCTACTCAGAGGCTGGACACACAAGAATGGCTTCAGCCTCAAAGGCGGAGGTTGCAGTGAACCAAGACTGCACCACTGCACTCCAGCCTGGGCAACAGAGACAGACTCCATCTCAAAAAATTAAAAAATAAAAAAATAAAAAATGCAAGAGAGCTCTGAACAGAAAGTAAAAAAAGAAAAGAAAAGAAAAAAAGAAAAAAAAAGAAATGCAACATTTTATACTCAGTTTCAGATGCTTTATGGATCATTAACTGATACTGTACCTTGCCTAATGAAAAACTGAAAACAAATTGTTAGTGTTGATTTCTTCCATCTGAATTTTTTTATGTTAAAGTTTGAATATTAAAACATCACTCCATAAAGAAAGAGCAAGAAGCCAGCCATGGTGGTTCATACCTGTAATTCCTGCATGGATTACACAGCATGCCTGTAATCCCAGGCAGATTGCTTGAGCTCAGGAATTCGAGACCAGCCTGAGCAACATGGTGAAACCCCGTCTTTACAAAAACATACAAAAAATTTAACCAGGTGTGGTGGTGCATGCCTGTAGTCCCAGCTACTCGGGAGGCTGAGGCGGGAGGATCACTTGAGCCCAGGAGGCAGAGGTTGCAGTGAGCCAAGATCATGCCACTGCACTCCAGCCTGGGCAACAAGCCAGACCCCATCTCAAAAACAAAAAAGAGAGAGAACTGAGAAGTTCTCATTAAAAGTTCAGAAGTGTCTACGTTTTATTTTGCATATGTGCATTATTTGCAACCATGTCAATGTAAAAGCAAAATGAAAAACCTATCTCAGCCGGGCGCGGTGGCTCAAGCCTGTAATCCCAGCACTTTGGGAGGCCGAGACGGGCGGATCACGAGGTCAGGAGATCGAGACCATCCTGGCCAACACGGTGAAACCCCGTCTCTACTAAAAAATACAAAATAAAACTAGCCGGGCGAGGTGGCGGGCGCCTGTAGTCCCAGCTACTCGGGAGCCTGAGGCAGGAGAATGGCGGGAACCCGGGAGGCGGAGCTTGCAGTGAGCTGAGATCCGGCCACAGCACTCCAGCCTGGGCGACAGAGCGAGACTCCGTCTCAAAAAAAATAAAAAGAAAAAGAAAAAGAAAAAGAAAAGAAAAACCTATCTCCTGGGATGTACAACACTTTGATGCTACCTAACTATCAAGGAAGTCAGAGCTCTGTGAAATAAATCTGCAGCACTTAAGCAAGAGAAGTTCTTTTGACAATTTTTCTGAAAGGCTCTGAAACTGATGTACTTTAGTCTTCCAAGTGTAAGAGGAAGGTAACATAATTAGGAGAGAGAACATGCATTTATTTAAAGTCTGAAGGACCTGAGTTTGAATCCTGCTGTTTCATTACTAGCTGGGTGATGCTGGACTCATTATTTAACCCCTCTGAGAATGCTTCCTCTCAGCAAATTGGGCCTGTTACCATCTGCTTCAGTTGGCATCAGTGCAACATAAATGAAATAGGTAGGCGGGTGGCTAACTGGTGTCTGACGTATAGTCACATTTGTTTCCCCTCTTCTCCCCTTTTAAACTTGTATTACTCCCATAGTCAGGTTTAAGCCTCTGATGATAGGCTGTCTTATTTGTCCTTGTATCCACTCAGCATAGTGCCTTACACTTAGAAGTGTCAAAGAACTGCCTCCAGCCAGGCGCAGTGGCTCACTCCTATAATCCTAGCACTTTGGGAGGCCAAGGCAGGTGGACAGCTCAGAAGTTCAAGACCAGCCTGGGCAACATGGTGAAACCCCGTCTCTACTAAACAAAATATAAAAATTAGCCGGGCAAGGTGGCACACACCTGTAGTCCTAGCTACTCGGGAGGGAGGCAGGAGAACTGCTTGAATCTGGGAGGCAGAGGTTGCAGTGAGCTGAGAACGTGCCACTGCCCTGGAGCCTGGGCAACAGAGTGAGACTCTGTCTAAAAAAAAAAAAAAAAAAAAAGAACTGCTTCCTCGATAATAACTAGCAATGTTCATAAGAGGGTTTTGTTTTTTGTTTTTTATCTTTTATTAAAAAGAGCTATTCCAGAACTATCCAACAGTCCCTCCCCCAACTCCCCAGCGCCTCTCTCCTCAAGGTGCCCTTCCTGATCTGCCCTTCTGGGTCCACGGGAAAGACAGTCTGTTCCGCTGGGACTTCATCCTGCTGCCAGGACAGAGGAGGCAAAGGGCAAATCTGGCCACATCATTCCCTTCGGATTTCTTTGGTAGCAGCCCCACTCCCAGCACCTTTAGAAGAAGTGGCAGCTGCACCTAAAACCCCAAACTCCGTGGAATAACATCGAAAACCCCAGCCAGGAGCGGTGGCTCACGCCTATAATCTCAACACTTTGGGAGGCTGAAGCAGGAGGATCACCTGAGGTCAGGCATTCAAGACCAGCCTAGCCAACATGGGGAGACCCCCATCTCTACTAAAAATACACAATTAGTGGGGCGTGGTTGCAGATGCCTGTAATCCTAGCTACTCAGGAGGCAAGACTGGAGAATCACTGGAACCAGGGAGGCGGAGGTTGCAGTGAGCTGAGATGCTACCACTGCATTCCAGCCTGGGCAACAAGAGTGAAACTTCAATCTCAGGGGAAAAAAAAAGAATCTGGGCTGTCCTCCAGTCTCCTGGTCATGGCAAGCACCCAGGGGTCAGCCCAGGGCCTTCCTCCTGCCTCCATCTGCATTCTCCCTCGCTCTCACTCAGCTCATCCACATTCAGGATTTTCAACACAGGCTACATACGGCCAACAACCATGTGTCTCTCTAGTCCACCTCCTGCCCCTGAGCTCCAGACTCACATCCGATTGCCTCTTTAATGTCTCCGCTTGAATGCCCAATAGGCATCTCAAAAAACACTTCCCCCATGGCCTCCCAGTTTTCCCCATGGTAAGAAACAGCCCACCGGTGCCGTGCTGTTTGAGTCACACTCTCAAGACAGATTTCTCCCTTCTGTCCATCATCTTTTCCCCAACTCTGTCTCTCAAGTTTTATCATAGCTTGGTGCCCCAGCACCTAGCACAGCACACAGCAAGCTTCCCGTAAATGTGTGCTGAGTCACCTCGGGAGGGCACCTGCTAATCAGGGAGGTCTCTCCTGGCACAGGTCACTTAGGAAAGGCACTTGTCTCTCACACAGGAGGCGGAGAGAACAGCCCAGAACAAGGACTCAAGACTCTCCTGTGGTCTGAACTCTGAATGGCCTGCGGTCCAGGAGAGTACCTGGGTTGTGAACTCAGAGACTCGGCTGCCAGGAGAGCGGGGAGGAGGGAGCCCAGGCCAGGCTGTCCCCATCGATTCTGGGAGCCAGTGGCAGCAGGAAAGGCCCACAGCCTGGGATAAACCAGCCACCACCGGATCCCTGCCCTGCATTTTCCAAGCTGGACAGCTACGACTGCCTGTACTTAATACATTCATGTCTCTTCTGTTCCGCCACCCTAGAATGTGATGAAATCTTTCAGAAAGCCCAGCCTGTCTCAACTGGGACAAAGCAACCGAAGAATGGAAGTGTTGGTACTTGGACTAGAGCACTAAGGAAGAAACAAGGCCCCTGGGCAGTGAGGTGGTGGCAGCAGGTCACAGAATGAGAGACTTTCCCTGAGAGGGATGAAACCACAGGGGACTAGGCCAGCCAAAGAGTGTCCCGCAGTGCTGCCCTTGGTGTTGGAGGCTCTAGATCAGTAATGCACACAAATGATGTGCCACCAGTGAGGGACATTAGCGTCAACAAATACAGACACAGGCTTGGCGCTGTGGCTCATGCCTATAATCCCAGCACTCTAAGAGGCCAAGGCAGACAGATCACTTGAGGTCAGGAGTTCGAGACCACCCTGGCCAACATGGTGAAACCTGTCTCTACTAAAAATACAAAAATTAGCCTGGAGTGGTGGCACATGCCTGTAATCCCAGCTACTTGAGAGGTTGAAGCAGGAGAATCACTTCAACCCAGAAGGCAGAGTTTGCAGTGAGCCAAGATCGTGCCACTGCACTCCAGCCTGGGTGAGAGAGTAAGACTCTGTCTCAAAAAAAAAAAAAAGAAAGAAAGGCAGACACAGCTGTGTCTTACCTACATGAGGTTAAATGGAAAATCTTGGGCAGGTAAGAGCCTGTACAATAGCTACGGGTGAACTGCCTCTCTGGTTCTGAATGTTCATTGGCAGAAGCAAAAAGGAAACAGTGGTCACTTATACAGGGCCTTGTGTCTACAAGATCCAAGTGAACTAGAAGGCCATATTTCCCTGATACTTAAACAAATTGCCCTTGAGCCCTCATATGGGGCACAAAAGACGGGGGTGGGTTTTTTGTTTTTTATTTTGAGATGTAGTTTCGCTCTTGTCGCCCAGGCTAGAGTGCAATGGCATGAGCTTGTCTCACTGCAACTTCTGCCTCCCGGATTCAAGTAATTCTCCTGCCTCAGCCTCTCAAGTAAGCTGGGACTACAGACACATGCCACCACACGCGGCTAATTTTTTTATTTTTGGTAGAGACAGGGTTTCACCATGTTGGCCAGGCTGGTCTCGAACTCCTGACCTCAGGTGATCCACCCGCCTCGGCCTTCCAAAGTGCTGGGATTACAGGTGTGAGCCACCGCGCCCAGCCTGGTGGGTTTTAGAATGGCCTATGTCTCCTTTATGGTGGAAAGTCGCTGAGGCGAAGGAAACGGGAAATGGCATGCTCAAGGCAGAAGCAAAAGAAAAGACGGGCAGCCGCGCCCTCCCGCAGCTCCCCTGGCCACTAGCACACTCCAGCGCCAGCGCTCCTTGCCTTCATGCACGGCCCGCAGCCACAGCCGGGAATCACATGCCAGAAAACGTTGGCTCAGAAGCCCAGGATCAAGCAGTTAAGCTATCCCAGGAAAACCCCCTACAGCCGCCTAAATCAATGAGCAATTCACGTCCTCAAAACAAACACACAAAAGAATAAAGGCTCATGTGTCACTAAATGCTACAGACTGAACAAGATCCCCCACAGCAAGTATTTTAGCAAACACCAAACGCCAATGGGTTACGTGCTAAAAAAAACAAAGCTAAAATTAAAAAACATATTTTAAAAAAATGAAAAGACTCTCCAGTTAACATAAGATTTAGGCAGCAGTGTTTGTTTTTAAAGCAGTGAAGGCTATGAGAAGGCAGCGCAGAGGGAAATCTAGCTATTTTTAATGCAACGTGTTCCCGGCCTACCTTTTCACACCCAATAACACACTCACAGGGCAGTATGACAGAAAAAAAGAAAAAGAAAAGAAAGAGGAACAAGCAAAAATTAGAAACATATAAGAACAGAAATAATTTTGATAGCTACAACACTACACGGACAAGAACGGGCCATGGGTTTTTGTGAGGGGCACATGTGAGCTTGTAAGTAAACTACACCTGCACCTCACGTCCCAGGAAGTCCAGGACCTGAAGGGAGAATGATCTGTCAGGGGGCCTATCAGGATGGTCAGTGTGTCAAACCATAACTGGACTTACAGCTGGACATTTCCTGTTGAGCTACCAAATACTATCCCATTCCGGGTTGGACACTTTCTCACTCCTACCAAGAGTTGCAGGGGAGAGCAAGGCTCTGCTCCTGCACCAAATTATTCCTTCAAAAATTAGAGAATCGGCCAGGCACTGTGGCTCACGCCTGTAATCCCAGCACTTTGGGAGGCTGAGGAAGGTGGATCACTTGAGGTCAGGAGTTCGAGACCAGCCTGGCCAACATGGTGAAACCCTGTCTCTACTAAAAATACAAAAATTAGCCAAGTGTGGTGGCACACACCTGTAATCCCAGCTACTCAGGAGGCTGAGGCATGAAGAATCGTTTGAGCCCAGGAGGGAGAGGTTGCAGTGAGCCGAGACGGCACCACTGCACTCCAGCCTGAGTGACAGAGCAAGACGACATCTCCAAAAAAAAAAAAATTGGAGAACCATGGAGAAACAAAAGCAACAACAGGTTACCCATTATGAGAGGAGGATGTATTTTATTTGAGTTCACTGGTGTCATGATCTCACTGAACTTCAAATGCTAACTGACGTCTAATTGCGGTTGTCCCACTACAGTGAGCAAGCAGCTGTATTTGCCGCTGTATTTTCAGTGCCTGGAGCCATGCCTGGCATATGAAGGCTCTGAACAAACACTTGTCAGTCATTATCCACTATGTATGACGCACTGCGTAGCAGCACACTCCCGTTCCTCCTGCGGGGTTGTGAGCACAGATTTCAAAAGGCAAAAAAGACCTGGCATTCAAAGGTGGATCTGCAACCTCACAGCCAAGAAGTGGGTGACTGAAAAATGTCACTGGTGCTCATGTGGCAAAGGAGGAAGGCATGAGTCAAGGGGTCAAAGCAGGGTTCCTGACCCATGCTGCCTGTGAGCTTCAACCCTTCACCCCCTCTCTGTAAAGCAGGGGCAGGCCACTCCCTGCCGACCTCGCAGGTGGCCGCCAAGCTGTGCATAGCATAGAGCAACACCTTATCAGGGATGACTCCCGCAGGTGCCTGCTGGCTGGACAGCAGTGTGCGCTCTTCAAGAGGCACAGGAGGCGCAGCAGAAGGCAACGAGGTGAGGTAGAAAGGTCCTGGGCCTCAGAGACAGATCTGGTGCTTATATCAGCTCTGCTACTCGGTGGCTGCCCAGGTCTCTAAACCTTGCTGCCTCAGCCCCACATCAGCCAGCACAGCAACCTGGCGTAGATCACAGGGCTGCCGTGAGGATTAAATACAGAGCAGGTCTATGGCATGCCTTTCCCTTTCCTGAAGCCAAATATGCACATTTGGGTGAAGAAATGAAAATTCCTTCCTTCCAGACCCTGCAAAGCACCACAGTCAGGTATGACTGAGGCTATTCTATGCTTCCAACTCTGAGGGCTGGACTTAGACTACTGTGTCTCAATTCTGTGATCATTTCTCCTCATACTTACCAACAACCAGAAAGACACCGTTTGACCTTACATAAATTTTAGAAACATGCTGAGCACCTACTTTGCAGCAGGCACTGTGGTGGCATGCACATGACATCACTGAATCCTCACCTGTGGCTCATCAGCCAATCCTACACAGGAGGAGGGAGAGCCCTGTCCAAGCCAGGAGGCCAGTGACTGACACAGTGACACATCACTTTCCCTGGCAAATGGGGACGCCCTCTTGGCAAACAGTTGCTGCCTAGGCTTGCATCTCATCCAGCTCTGCAGAACAGCCACCATGGCAAGACAGAGCAGCGAGCAGAGAGTGGAAGGAAGTGGCAAGGAAGAGCTCATCTGAAATTCTGATTTGAAATAAAGTTTTAGACTTAATAACAGGCAAGATGGGAAGCCGACCTTTTCCTGCTCTATCCAACACTCCTCGTACACGGAGAGAATAGACATACTTCCATTTGTATAAGGTAGCTGTTTAGGAGCTCCCAGGTGCCATTTCTGGCATCCGATACCTGTGCTTGGCTGCTCTGTGAGGAATTTGACACTATGGCCATCAGGAGAGAAAAAGTAGCCACATACGCAGGGTGCACAGCCTGGCAATCAGGAGACATGGGCTCTACTTCTAGCTCAGCTAGGACCTAGCCCTTACCTCTCCAGATTCACCCTCTCATCTATGAACCAAAGGGACGAGACCGAGTAAGTGTTCAAACTGTGCTCTAGCACAGTGCTGTCCAACAGAAATAAAACGCAAGCCACGTAAGTAAATTTCAGTTTCTAGTTGCCACATTTTTAAAAGTAAAAATGAAACAGTTGATACTGATTTTTAAAATACAGTTTATTTAACCTAAGATAGGTAAAATACTATCATTTCAACATGTAATCTACATAAAACATATTAGCAAGAAAGTTGGCCAGGCACGGAGGTTCACACCTGTAATCCCAGCACTTTGGGAGGCCAAGGCAGGCGGATCACTTGCGGCCAGGAGTTCAAGACCAGCCTGGCCAATGTGGCAAGATCCTATCTTTATTAAATATACAAAACTTAGCCAGGCATGGTGGCACATGCTCGTAGTCCCAGCTACTTGGGAGGCTGAGGCATGAGAATCACTTGAACCCGGGAGGTGGAGGTTGCACTGAGCCGAGGTCGTGCCACTGCACTCCAGCCTGAGAGACAGGCTATCTCAAAAAAAAAAAAAAAAATTAGCAAGAAAGTTTATTTTTGCAGAAGTAAGTCTCAAAATCTGGCATGGGTTTTCTTCACAGCCCATCTCAACTCAAACTAGCCTCGTGTCTAGTGCTCAAAAGCCACAACTGGCTGTATCGGACGGAGCTCCAGGAGTCCCACAAGGGGAGCCCCACTAAAAAAAAGGGGAGTGTACATGACAACTCTAAAAGACTCCCCCAAACCAAAGGCTGTCTCTGTCTTTAAAAGTCACTGGTTTTTGTTTGGTTGGTTTTTTAGCAGCACTCAAACAGATTCTGACAGGAAGTCATTAGTTTTAAAAACCAATGGACACCACCTTTCTACTCCTTGCTGCAATAAAATTCTGCCATGTGCTTTCCCTTTCTGATGTAGGGAAGCCAAGGGGCCTGGATCTCTAGGTAAACTTACCTGCTGTCTGTGTCCAGTCCTACAAAATCCTTTTTCTCAAACGGGACACAGAGAAGGGGGATCTTATCCCCAGACTTGTCTGTGGCTCTGTCCAGACGCTTGGACTCCAGCACAATGAACAGTGACTCGATGAAGTCCTCGATTCTCTTCTCCACTGTCTGGCAGTCCTCGTAGTTGGGGTAGAAGGCCACGTCGGTGCGCGGCTGCTCCACGATCTCCCCCTGCAGCCCGAAGACAAACAGCCGGGAGTCATACAGCGTGGAGCCGTAGATCTCCTTCTGCACGTGGAACTTCTCGAAGGTCTGCGGCCAGTCCTTGGCCGAGAAGCAGTCGGTGATGGTGATGAGGCCCACGACTTTGCGATGGGTCTGGAAGTCTCCCCACTCGTTGTTCTCGGGTGGATAGTGGTGCCTGTAGCGGATGTAGAGGACTCGCTGGGAGTCCCGCACGCTGATCTGACTCACAGAGCAAATCCTCTTATAGATCCTGAAGAAGTTCTCCTCGGAGACGATGCCCACAGGCTGGACCACCACGAGCAGTGTCTGGTGGTCCTCAGCACACTGCATGTAGTCAGGGACGCTCATTTTGAAGTCCCTGTTCAGAGAGAAGAAATGAGGCTGTGAGACACAGAGTCCTGAGAGCTGACAGCCCACTCTGGGAGGCAGTGACTCTGACCTTCACTAGCCAGAGGCAGGGGAAGCCCCAAGGAAAGCCATAGCATCAACAGGTCTTAGGGCTCTACACGTGGCTGTCACAGCTCTGATCATAATGCTGTAACTGTTGACCTTCAGTCCCTCGGCCTCAGCTTGGAGCTTCTGCAGAAATGGGGCTGTTTCTTGTCTTTCTATTCCCACCACCTAACCAGGAGTAGTAAGAGTCAGTGCTCAAAAATATCTGTTGAGTGAATGAATAAACACGCGTGTAATTGCTCCCCCATCCCCTCAATAGGATATTAAGAAAAATCCACCATGCAGTCAGATCTGGATTTGAAATCTGGGCTCCCTGGAACTCCTCAGCTACAAAATAGTGGTGATAATAGAACTTGTCTTGGCCAGGCACGGTGGCTCACGCCTGTAATCCTAATACTTTGGGAGGCCGAGGCTGGCGGATCACTTGAGATCAGGAATTCGAGACCAGCCTGGCTAATATGGTGAAACCCCACCTGTATTAAAAATACAAAAATTAGCTGGGCGTGGTGGCACGTGCCTGTAACCCCAGCTACCCGGGAGGCTGAGGCAGGAAAATTGCTGGAACCCGAGAGGTGGAAGCTGCAGTGGGCCGAGATCGCGCCACTGCACTCCAGCCTGGATGACAGAGTGAGACTCCATCTCAAAAAAAAAAAAAAAGAGGTGGGGCACGGTGACTCACGGCTGTAATCCCAGCACTCTGGGAGGCTGAAGCGGGCGGATCACGAGGTCAGGAGAGATCGAGACCATCCTGGCTAACATGGTGAAACCCCATCTCTAATAAAAATACAAAAAATTAGCTGGGTGTGGTGGCGGGTGCCTGTAGTCCCAGCTACTTGGGAGGCTGAGGAAAGAGAATGACATGAACCCGGGAGGCAGAGCTTGCAGTGAGCCGAGATCCCGCCACTGCGCTCCAGCCTGGGCAACAGAGCTAGACTCCATCTCAAAAAAAAAAAAAAAGAATTAAAAGAAAAAGAACTTACCTTATAAAACTATATTTAGATTGAGGAGGTTGCGAATGTAAAGGGCCTAGCATTGTGCCTAACATAAAAGGAGAGATTACACAAATATATCACCACTCCTTTATAAACGGGAGAGTTGCCATAACCTCTCTGAGCCAATTTTGTCGGATATAAAAAGAAAACGTTATTACCTGATTCCCCAGAGCTGGGGAAAAATTAAATTAGATGACCCACATGAAAGAATCTGGCTCATAGGAGATCCTCAATACATGTTTGTTGAAGGAATGAGTGAACAAACAAGCAAATGGACAATCGAATGAATGCCGGCCGCAGCCCACTGACAGTCAGGATGGAAACCCCACTGCCTGGAAGTCAGGGCTGATATTCAACTCCCAGCTCTACACGCACGACCTGGGTGACCTGGAGCAAGCCTGTGCACCTCCCTGAACCCCAGTTCCATCGTGAATAAAAATGAGGATAGTAACACATACCTCAAGATGTCAGCGAGTCAACATTCTGGTTGTGATAACGTACTGTGGTTTTGTAAGATGGCACCACGGGGGGAAATTGGGCAAAAGGTATATAGGATCTCTCGGTATTATTTCTGACAAATGCACATGGAGCTACAACTACTATAGTCTCAAATAAAAGGTCTAATTTTTGTAAAGGTGAGGGGGATTAAATGAGCTCTCTGTATCAAATAAGATGTCTTGATACACACCTCAACTGTCCCCATCAGCGGGCTCACACTTCCTCAGGGGATTTGGCCATGGTCCCCATGGCCAGAGGCAGCTGTACCATGAGCTAATGGGGTTCAGCTTCAGGCCCCTTCCATGGCCCTCTAATTTTGCTTTTTTTTTTTGAGACGGAGTCTCACTCTGTCGCCCAGGCTAGAGTGCAGTGGCGTGATCTCGGCTCACTGCAAGCTCCACCTCCCGGGTTCATGCCATTCTCCTGCCTCAGCCTCCCAAGTAGCTGGGACTACAGGTGCCCGCCACCACGCCCGGCTAATTTTTTGTATTTTTAGTAGAGACAGCGTTTCACTGAGTTACCCAGGATGGTCTCGATCTCTTGACCTTCTGATCCACCCACCTCAGCCTCCCAAAGTGCTGGGATTACAGGCGTGAGCCACTGTACCTAATTTTGCTTTTTTTTTTTTTTTTTTTTTTTGAGACGGAGTCTCGCTCTGTCGCCCAGGCTGGAGTGCAGTGGCGTGATCTCAGCTCACTGCAAGCTCCGCCTCTCGGGTTCCCGCCATTCTCCTGCCTCAGCCTCCTGAGTAGCTCGGACTACAGGCGCCCGCCACCGCGCCCGGCTAGGTGTTTTGTATTTTTTAGTAGAGACGGGGTTTCACCGTGTTAGCCAGGATGGTCTCGATCTCCTGATCTCGTGATCCGCCCGTCTCGGCCTCCCAAAGTGCTGGGATTACAGGCTGGAGCCACCGCGCCTGGCCTGCATTTTTAATTTTGTTTTCTTTTTCTTAAATAGGACACCCAAAACTGCATGACCTTCAGGTCGCCAAAGCCTGACTCCAGAGATTGTGGCAGTAACCGTCCCAGGTGAGACACTAAGATTAAAATGACATAGCCACAAGACCTCTGTGAAATTCTAATGGCAAGCCTCTCACCCTGCACTGAGAGGAGGACTGCGTGTTGGGGGCTATCCCATTCTGACTATGCAGATCCCACAATGGACTATACACCGCAACCCCACCACTGCAAACTTCAAAAATGCACATGGATAGGGGAGTATGGACAAAATTATATTTAAAGGAAAGGAAACCCTAGCCTCCCAACATGTCTTGTTTCTGCCCAGGATCTAAACGGTTCACAAGTATATTGTACGTGTATGACTCGGCCCAAGTCCCCGACTCCAGTGCTCACGCTCTCAAGGACGATGCCCCACTCTCTCCTGCCCTTTCCCCACAACGATTCCCTCAAGAGTCTTTTCTGCACACAAAAACCACCTGGAAAGAACCAAAATCACATCATCTTCCAACAAAGAGGCATAACACCCCTCGGAGGACATATCAAAATACTGAGCAGGGGAGACTGGAGAGGGCATGTTTCTCAAAAGTAGGCATGGGTTTAACAGAAGCTGAGAAACACTGAAGCCTTCATTCTACAGAGAAGGAGAGTGCGGCCCACCGCAGATGAAGAAAGGGCCGTATTTTAAAAGTATCATCTCGGCCAGACATGGTGGCTCACAGTTGTAATTTGGGAGGCCGAGGTGGGAGGATCACTTGAGGTCAGGAGTTCGAGACCAGCATGGTCAACATGGCAAAACCCAGTCTCTACTAAAAATACAAAAATTAGCCAGGAGTGGTGGCACACACCTGTAGTCCCAGCTACTCCGGAGGCTGAGGCAGGAGAATTGCTTGAACTCAGGAAGTGGAGGAGGCAGTAAGTCAAGATCACACCATTGCACTCCAGCCTGGGCAACAGAGTGAGACTCCATCTCAAAAAAATAAATAAATAAAAATAATTTAAAAATAAAAAGTATCGTCTCATCTAAAAAGCAGCATAATCGGCCGGGCGCGGTGGCACAAGCCTGTAATCCCAGCACTTTGGGAGGCCGAGACGGGCGGATCACAAGGTCAGGAGATCGAGACCATCCTGGCTAACACGGTGAAACCCCGTCTCTACTAAAAAATACAAAAAAACTAGCTGGGCGCGGTGGCGGGCGCCTGTAGTCACAGCTACTTGGGAGGCTGAGGCAGGAGAATGGCGTGAACCCGGGAGGCGGAGCTTGCAGTGAGCTGAGATCCGGCTACTGCACTCCAGCCTGGGCAACAGAGCGAGACTCCGTCTCAAAAAAAAAAAAAAGCAGCATAATCAGCCAGGTGCGGTGGCTCACACCTGTAATCCCAGCACTTTGGGAGGCCAAGGCAGGCAGATCACTTGAGGTCAGGAGTTGGAGACCAGCCTGACCAACATGGAAAAACCCTGTCTCTAATAAAAATAAAAAAAAATTAGCCAGGCGTGGGGGTGCACGCCTGTAATCCCAGCTACTCAGGAGGCTGAGGCAGCAGAATCGCTTGAACCCAGGAGGTGGGGGTTGCAGTGAGCTGAGATCGTGCCACTGCACTCCAGCCTGGGCGATAAAAGTGAGACTCCGTCTCAAAAAAAAAAAAAAAAAAAAAAAAACCTGACCTCATACCTGTGATCTCAGCACTTTGGGAGGCCAAGTCGAGTGGATTACCTGAGGACGTCAGGAGTTCGAGACCAGCCTGGCCAACATGGCAAAACCCTTTCTCTACTAAAAATACAAAAATTAGCCAGGCATGGTGACATACACCTGTAATTCCAGCTACTTGGGAGGCTGAGGCACAGGAATCGCTTGAACCCGGGGAGGAGGAGGTTACAGTGAACTGAGATCACACTACTGCACTTCCAGCCTGAGTGATAGAGTAAGACTCTTAACAAAAAAAAAAAAAAAGGCCCCAGCCACTGAGCCAGTTCTGGTATCTGAGACTAAGCTAATACAGGTATTAAAACAGCAAAAATATATATCTTCAACTTGGTAGTTCCTCCATAGAGCTACCATAAAACCAGCAATCCAAGAGATCTGAAAACATGTGTCCACACCAAAAACTTGTACAGGAATGTACACAGCAGCATTATTCCTCTTTTCTTGAGATGGAGTTTTGCTCTGTCACCCAGGCTGGAGTGCAGTGACAGGATTTCAGCTCACCTCAACCTCCACCTCCCAGGTTCAAGCCATTCTCATGCCTCAGCCTCCTGGGAAGCTGGGACTACAGGCGTGAGCCACCATGCTCGGCTAATTTTTGTATTTTTAGTGGAGATGGGGTTTCGCCATGTTGTCCAGGCTGGTCTCGAACTCATGACCTCAGGTGATCCACCGGCCTCAGCCTCCCAAAGTGCTGGGAATACAGGCACAGTATTATTCTTGTTTGTTTGTTTGTTTGTTTTCTCACTCTGTCGCCAGGCTGGAGTACAGTGGCGCGATCTCGGCTCACTGCAAACTCCGCCTCCCAGGTTCAAGGGATTCTACTGCTTCAGCCTCCCCAGTAGCTGAGACTACAGGCGCCCGCCACCACGCCTAGCTAATTTTTGTATTTTTAGTAGAGAGGGAGTTTCACCATGTTGGCCGATGGTCTCAATCTCTTGACCTCGTGATCCACCGCCTTGGCCTCCCAAAGTGCTGGCATTACAGGTGTGAGCCACCACGCCCAGCCAGGCACGCATTATTCTTCATAGCTAAGGAGTGAAAACAACACAAATGTCCATCAACTGCCTGATACACAAAATGTTAAATCCATACAATGGGATATTATTCAGCCACAAAAGGAACAAAGTGCTGATGTAAGCCACAATGTGAAAAACTTCTGAAAGCATTGTGCTGAGTGAAAGAAGCCAAATACAAAAGGTCACATGTTGTATGATTCCATTAATATTAAATGCCCTGAATATGCAAATCTATATATATCGAAAGTAAATTGGTGGCTGCCAGGGACTGTGGGAGGGGGAAATGAGGAGTGACTGCTAATGGGTATGGAGTTTCTTTCTGCGGTGATGAAAATGTTCTGGAATTACAATGGTTACACGAGTGTGAATATATTAAATATCACTGAATTGGCCGGGCTCGGTGGCTCACGCCTGTAATCCCAAAACTTTGGGAGGCCAAGGCGAGTGGACCACGAGGTCAGGAGTTCGCGATCAGCCTGGCCAACGTTGTGAAACCCCGTCTCTACTAAAAATACAAAAAAAAAATTAGCCGAGCATGGTGGCATGAGCCTGTAATCCCAGCTACTCGGGAGGCTGACGCAAGAGAATCGCTTGAACCCGGGAAGCAGAGGTTGCAGTGAGCCGAGATCGCACCATTGCACTCCAGCCCGGACGACAGTGCCAGACTCCGTCTCAAAAAAAAAAAAGACACTGAATTGTACACTTCAAAGCAGTGGATTTTATGGCAGGTAATCGAGGCTCAATGAAGCTGTTATTTTTGACACACTAGATTTCTGAAACATTCATTGTTTACATGTTTCCAGACAACTATTTTTCCCTCTACACTACTGGTCTTCCACACAATTTTTTAAAAAAACGAACAAACACACACAACAAAACCTAGCCAGATCTTTAGGACGGGAATGTTCCTGGGCCTCCAATATCATTCATCCGATGCTCTGTTTCATGTTAACAAATAAAGATGTCATAGGTAGCTATGACTACCTTAGAAACACTGGACAGTCACCAGTTTAAACTAGGGCCGTGGGGGATGGAAGGGATGTCACTCCCCCACACCTTCCAAATGGGCCTTGCTTCCAACGTTTTAATTCCTCTCTCTATAAAAACATTTGAAGACAGACAATGCATCCTAACACGGGAAAACTTTCGGTTAACAGACATTCACGTTGGGAAGGTCCGTAGGAGTGGAGGGGCGTGGGGTGGGCTGACAGGGAGAAGACCACAGGCCAGCAGACTGATTTCCTCTCCCCACGCTTCCCTGGGATAAGTTGGAGTTGACCGCGCGCTTATCCCACAGAGTACCGCCTGATGCCGCCCAGCTAGATCGGAGGCACTTTGAATCCACGAGACAGGAGGGAAAGGGCTAGATGAGAAGCCCGGGATCGCAGGGCGGGGAAAGCGCCGGGGGCGTGGGCTGTGCAGGTCCCCAGGCCCCAGCCGCGTGTCCCAGACCCCGCGGGCTCCAGGGGGCGTAGCCAGGCCCAGAGGCGGGGGGCTCCAGCGTCGCGGACGGCCCGGGAAGGGAAGTCAGGCGGAGACAGCTCGGAGGCGCAGAGGGGAAGGGGACCCCGCCGCGGGCTCGGGACAGCAGAGCCGGCCCGGGCAGCAGGTGTGGGCCGGGTCCCGGACAGGTGTCCGCCGGGTCTTCAGCGGGTGTGGACACGGCCTTGGACAGGTGTAAGCAGAGCGCCAACAGGAGCGAGGGCGCCTCGGGCAGGTGCAAGCTGAACCCCGGCCGGGCAGCGGACCCGGACAGGTGTGGTGGGCTCGGCCCGGACAGGTGAGAACCGGGCGAGCCCCTCCGCGGGACGCGCCGACTCCGCGGCCAGCCGCGCAGCCAGCCCTCCCCGCAGCCGGCCCGAATTGCCTGACCGGGAGCCCCCCCGCTTTGCACTTACACAGCCGGTGGCCCCGGGCCCGGAGCGGGAGCCCACGACCTGGCGGGCAGCGGGACCGAGCAGCCTCTGCGGCCACTTCCCCGGCTCGGGGCTGGCGCTTCCGACTAGCGGCCGAGCCGGCGCTGCTCCTGCGCCTGCGCGGAGGCCGGGCCCGGGCCCGGGCCCGTGATCCGTCCCGGGTTTTGCAAGAGATGCGAGGGAAGCCAGGGGGCAGGAGCGAGGGAGAAAGGAGGGAGGAGGAGCTAGGGAGAGAAGAGGGGACAGGGGGATGGAAGGGACAGGGGGAAGGAGGAGGAGGGGAGCGGGAGGAGGAGGGAGAGAAAAAGAAGGGGTGAAAGAAGAAGGGAGGTGGAGCGAGGGAGAGAAGGAGGGACAGGGAGGAAGGGGACAGAGGGAGGGAGGAGGAGGAGGAGGGGTGAAAGAAGGAGGAAGGGGCAGCGAGAGAGAATCGGGGACAGGGAGGGAGGGGACAGGGAGAGGGAGGAGGAGGAGAGAGGGAGGAGGAGGGAGAGAAAAAGGAGGGGAGAAAGAAGGAGGGAGGAGGAGGAGTAGGGAAGGAGGGAGATGGAGGGAGGAGGCAGAGAGGGACGGGCAGGAGAGCGGAGACTGGGAGGAAAGTTTCTGCACCTGGGGCGGCGCAGCTGGAAGGAGGCCTAGTCCTGTCTCCGCCGCTTAGCAGTCCCTCAGGGCGCGCAGCTCAAACTTCACTTCCTCTGTGAAGCTCCGGGGTGGAGGCCCCGCGGAAGCCCACTGTGGATACCCCTGGCACCCCACATGACCCCCACGGTCGTGACCCCCCTTTTCAGGTTGGGTGACCGTGGCGCGAGCGGCCTGGGAGCGCCTCTAGAATCGCAGGGTCCGGGAGGCGCGTGAGGTGCGAGCCCCAGCCTGGGTCGGCTGCCCCCTGTGTGGCGCGCGGTCTTGATCCCCAGCTGGCACCATGGCACTCCCGACTTTGAGGGCCCCAACAATCCATCCACATAAAAGGTTCCAAAGAGGCGACAGGGGCTAGGACAGCTGTCGTTAGTTCAGTGCCAAGGCGCCAAGCTTGCTAAGTGCGGGCAGAAGCCATTTAAGGATTTAAAACCCTCTGGGTTCCAAAACAATAAAATAAAGCTGGAGATGGGGGAGGCTTACAGACTTAAGATGCCCAGCACATGAATTAACAGTGGCATCCTCAGGGAAGATGGAAAACAGAGCCGTTCTCCGTTTTGTATGTTTAATATTCTGTTTGAATCTTTTAACATGTACATGTATTTCTTTTTCAATTAAAAAATCCTAGGCCGGGCGCGGTGGCTCAAGCCTGTAATCCCAGCACTTTGGGAGGCGGAGGCGGGTGGATCACTTGAGGTTAGAAGTTCGAAGCCAGCCTGGCCAACATGGTGAAACCCCATCTCTACTAAAAATACAAAATTAGCCAGACATGGTGGCGCGCGCCTCTAATCCCAGCTACTGGGCAGGCTGAAGCAGGAGAATCGCGTGAACCTGGGAAACAGAGGTTGCAGTCAGCCGAGATCACGCCATTGCTCCAGCCTGGGCAATAAGAGCAAAACTCTATCTCCAAAAAAAAAAAAAAAAACCAACTAAAAAGGGCCGGGAGTGGTGATTCACGCCTGTAATCTCAGCACTTTGGGAGGCCAAGGCGGCTGGATCACCTGAGGTCAGGAGTTCAAGACCAGTCCGGGCAACATGGTGAAACCCCGTCTCCATTAAAAATACAAAATTAGTTGGGCATGGTGGTAGGTGCCTGTAATCCCAGCTACTGGGGAGTCTGAGGCAGGAGAATCGCTTGAACCTGGGAAGCGGGGGCTGCAGTAAACTAAGATCGTGCCACTGCACTTCAGCCTGGGCGACAGAGAGACTCCGTTTCAAAAAAAAAAAATCTTAAAAGGAAAAGTAAAGAGGACAGGAGTGGTTCTCTCAGCACATACAGCAGCAAGGGAGAAATGGTCTGAACCAGCGCTTTTCCTTTCAGCCAGCAGGTACTTACCCACTCTGGGCTGTGTGACCAGGGCTGTTTTATTATTCACATGTTTTATAAAAGAAGATACTATCCCTCATCCCTGCTCAGGGCTAATGGAAAACCAATTGAGTTTTTATTGAATTATTTTCTACAGAGTCAGAATGAGTTATAAATCAAACACATCTTCAGGGTAACACAAATGGAGCTGATTTCCAGCATGCCAGAGAGCCAGGAAGTTTGCAGCGGAGTGCCCAGGGGCTGAGGAAGAGTGTCTCCCTGACAACACAAAAGCTGCCCAATGTGGCTGCCCATAGTGTTACGACTGCATGGAGGACGTGCAGTGGCTCACAGCTGTAATCCCAGTACGTTGGGAGGCCGAAGCAGATGGATCGCTTGAGCCCAGGAGTTTAAGGCCAGCCTGGGCAACACAGGGAAACTCTGTCTCTTGGAAAAAATACCTAAATTAGCTGGGCAGGATGGCACAAACCTGTAGTCATAGATACTCAGGAGACTGAGGCAAGAGGATCGCTTAAGTCCTGCCAGGTCGAGGCTGCAGTAAGCTATGATCACTCCAGCCTGGGAGAGACAGCAACACCCTGTCTCAAAAAAAAAGTTTAAAAAAAAAAATTTTTTTTTTTTTTTTTTTTTTTTTTTTTTTTTTG
>NC_037676.1:142669742-142688231 GCF_003255815.1 Theropithecus gelada
GAACTCCCGAACTCAGGTGATCCGCCTGCCTCGGCCTCTCAAAGTGCTGGGATTACAGGTGTGAACCACTGCGCCAGGTGGATTCAAGCTTTTTTTTTTGAGACGGAGTCTTGCTCTGTCGCCCAGGCTGGAGTGCAGTGGCCGGATCTCAGCTCACTGCAAGCTCCGCCTCCCGGGTTCCCGCCATTCTCCTGCCTCAGCCTCCCGAGTAGCTGGGACTACAGGCGCCTGCCACCTCGCCCGGCTTGTTTTTTGTAGTTTTAGTAGAGAGGGGGTTTCACTGTGTTCACCAGGATGGTCTCGATTTCCTGACCTCGTGATCCGCCCGTCTCGGCCTCCCAAAGTGCTGGGATTACAGGCTTGAGCCACCGCGCCCGGCCCAAAAAAAAAAAATTTTTAATGAATAAATAAACAAAAGAGTGTATGGGGTTAACAGAGAATACAGAAAAGATACATTTAAAAGGCCACCACTAACAGAGGTCTGAGTGCAGAAACTAGGCTCCAAGCTTACCTCATAAGATCCAGGCAAGGCAGCTATTTTTAGTGCTGAGGTCCAGAAAGGATACCCTACTTGGCTGGGGTCACACAAGTGGCTGGTGCTATTTAGGGATTCAAATCCAGGGCTGTCAGACCCCACAGACTGTACTCTTTCCATAGGTCTTTTCTTATTCTGTCTATAAGTGGATAAGGCAAGCAACTTGGAAACCAAGATTGAAAGCTGGCAAAAGGAAACATTGCTTATTTGCAATGTACACACGTCAATCAATTTATGTTGTTGTCTCAGCAAATCTGTGGGGGAAGGAGGGCAGGGACTATTTCCTCTGCAATTTTTTTTTTCTTTTCTTTTTTGTTTTTGAGACAGAGTCTCACTCTGTCACCCAGACTGGAGTGTAGTGGTGCAATCTCGGCTCACTGCAACCTCTGCCTCCCGGGTTCAAGTGATTCTCCTGCCTCAGCCTCCTGAGTAGCTGAGATTACATGCGCGTGCCACTATGCCCGGCTAATTTTTGTATTTTTAGTAGAGACGGGGTTTCACCATGTTGGTCAGGCTGGTCTCGAACTCCTGGCCTCGTGATCTGCCCACCTCGGCTTCCCAAAGGGCTAGTATTATTACTCTGCGTTTTTACCGATGAGAAAACAGAGGCTCAGATAGTGTGAGAGTCTGCCACAGCCCAGCCCACAACGATCAAATGAGAACATCCAAAGCAGTCCCCGTACTGTCTAGGTCCTGGGGCTATGCTCCTTTAGTATCTTTAACATTTCCTAAGCATCTTCTCTGAAGGGTGACAATTCAAATATACAAAATCTGCCCTGAAGGAATTTACAGACACCTAAGGTTGGAAGGAGTTTCTAAAATAATCAGGTCCAACCTCATACTCACACTCTCTCCCCTCTACAAAAGTCCTAAAAGGCAGAACACTTTGAAGATGTGGCTATTTGTCTTAGTTGGTTTGGGCAGATATAATAAATTACTAGAACAACACTGAGATCAGGGCGCCAGCATGGGTAGGGTCTGGTGAAGGTCGTCTTCTGAGTGGCAGATGGCTGGCTTCTTGTATTTTCACATGACAGAGAGCTAGCTGTCTGGTTTTTGTTTGTTTGTTTGTTTGTTTAGATGGAGTCTAGCTCTTGTTGCCCAGGATGGAGTGCAATAGCGCGATCTCAGCTCACCGCAACCTCCGCCTCCTGGGTTCAAGCGATTCTCCTGCCTCAGCCTCCTGAGTACTTAGGATTACAGGCATGCACCACCACATCCAGCTAATTTTTTGTATTTTTTAGTAGAGACAGGGTTTCTCCATGTTGGTCAGGCTGGTCTCAAACTCCCGACCTCAGGTGATTCGCCTGCCTCAGCCTCCCAAAGTGCTGGGATTACAGGCATGAGCCATCGTGTCCAGCCTGGTCTCTTCTTAGAAGGGCACTAATCCCATAAATGGGGGTTCTGCCCTATGACCTAATTACCTCCCAAAGGCCCCACCATATATGATCATATTGGGTAATAAATTTAAACATATGAATTTGGGAGGAACATGAACATTCAGTTCATAACAAGCTCTACAAAAAAATTCTCCAGTAAACTCAGCCAGAATATGCTCCCTTGAAACATCCAGTCAAGGGGTCTCAAAAAATAGGACCAAGCTGCCCTCGGTATCTCATGCCTGTAATCCTAGCATTTTGAGAGACCAAGGAGGGAGGATCGTTTGATCCCAGGAGCTTGAGATGAGCCCAAGCAACATAGCTAGACCCCATCTCTACACAAAATTTAAAAAACAGCCGGCATGATGGTGCACACCTGTAGTCCCAGCTACTTGGGATGCTGAGGTGAGAGGATTGCTTGAGCTCAGGAAGTCAAGTCTGTAGTGAGCTCGACCGTGCCACTGCACTCCAGCCTGGGGGACAGAGCAAAGAGACTGTCTAAATACACACACACACACACACACACACACAATATTATATGTTATTAGTCCCATATATATTATATAGGATATATTATATATAAAATATGTTATATATAATATAATATATAAAAATATAATTATATATTTATATTTACATATAATTATATATAATATAATTATAAATATATAAATTATATAATCATATCATATAATTATAAATATATAAATTGCATATTAATAATTATATAATATTGACATAGTTTATATATTATATAATTATATATTATATATAATAATACATATGATCTATTATATATTATATATTATTAGATACAATTTATATATAAATATATAATATATATATGGGACTAATGCCCAAAGAGGCTTGCTGAGGTTGACAATTATCACAGCTGTGAGTTAAAAGTACAGGCTGGGCCAGGCACGGTGGCTCACACCTGTAATTCCAGCACTTTGGGAGGGCAAGGTGGGCGGATCACCAGACCACCCTGGCCAACATAGCAAAACGCTGTCTCTACTAAAAATAATAATAATAATAATAATACAAAAATTAGCCGGTTATGGTGGTGGACGCCTTTAATCCCAGTTACTCGGGAGGCTGAGGCAGGAGAATCATTTGAACCTGGGAGACAGAGGCTGCAGTGGGCAGAGATGGTGCCACTGCACTCCAGCCTGGGCAACGAGAGCAAGACTCCATCTCAAAAGAGAAAAAAAAAGTACAGACTAGACTCCAGCCTGGGCAACAGAGTGAGACCTTATCAAAAAAAAAAAAAAATGCAGGCCAGAGTCCCTGCTCTATCACTCCCTAATTACTTGCCTTCCATATTTTCAGTTATTAAATAAGGATAATCATTTCATAGGGCTATTATTAGGATTAAAGAAAGTGTGAGAAGGCAATTTGAGACAGAATGGACAATTTCTGTCACGTGCTACTTGTACAGCCTTAGGGTAAGGTGACCGACTATATAGCTTTGCTTTCCTGGTACAATTCCAGCTCATGACTGCTGTCCTGGCTAACGATGTGCCAGTTGGGTCATACAATCACTCCATTCTGGGCAGAAACCAGCACCTTTCAAGGGTTTTGATCCCCCACCAGTACCATAAAGAGTTTCTTCTCCTTCCCATGTTACATGACTCCATAGTGTCATGTCTCCCCTGGGCTTTCTAGCTCACAGGCCATGGAAGGAAGAACTAACTATATTTATTTAGCACAACTAAGAACCAGCTACTTGGTTAGACCGTCACAACTCATCCTTCAAAATAACACAGTGATGGTAACTACCATTTACGAAACTTTTTTTTCTCTTTTTTTTGAGACAGAGTCTTGTTCTGTGGCCCAGGCTGAAGCGCAGGGGTGCGATCTTGGCTCACGGTAACCTCTTCCTCCTGGGCTCAAGCCGACCTCCCACCTCAGCCTCCCATCATGCCCGACTAATTTTTGTAATTTTTTTTGTAGAGGCAGGGTTTCCCTACGTTGCTCAGGCTGGTCTGGAACTCTTGAGCTCAAGTGATCCGCCCGCCTCGGCCTCCCAAAGTGCTGGGATTACAGGCGTGAGCCACCGTGCCCGGCCTCATTTATGAAACTCTTATCTGGCAGGCAATGTGCAATGTGCTTGGCATAAATATCTCATATCCTCACAATAATCGTATAAGGAGGAAACTCGGATTCAACCTCAAGATAAGCATCAAAGCTCATTTTAAACCTCACTGCCCTCTGCAAGATAACTATACAAATGCTCCTCGATTTATGATGGCTTGCTTCCTGATGAACCCATCGCAAAGTTGAAAAATCGTAAGTCGAGGCACCCTAAGCTGGGGACGCCTGCACCATGCTTTCAGAGGTGAATGTAAAGTGGGAAAAGGGGCTCAGTGATTGAGCGGCTAGCCAGGATTCCACGCCAGGCCTTTCCATGTTTATCAGCTGCTTTCAGAGGTGTGGAAGCCTCCGAGAGGGTCCCTGGGGTAAGATGGGCTGAGCGTCGCCGCCTTCTGCGAGGACACCAGCCTTGAGAGAAGAGAGGACATAAGGTGCAAAGGAAGAAAGGCGGGGACGCCGCGGTGTCAGTCGCAGCGTGGGCTCCTTAAGGACAGGGGCTGTGTTCGACTAGGCTCTGAATCCCCAGCGCCTACACAAGCTCTGACACAGCGTACACTCAGTAAACATGGAGTGAATCAGTTCATTCAATGAATGAACGAATGAATGAAACGCCAGAGCCCGCCACAGGGGTCTGCTGCCGCTCCACGCCCGGGCCTCTCACCGGCCAATCAACATCGTGGCTCGTATGCCCTGCCCCCTGATGCCGCGCCCATCACTCGCCCCTCTGGATTCCCTCCGGTTGCGTGGAAATCCCGGAGCAGTGGATTTCCCAGAGGCTCCTCCGGTAGCAGTGCGCATGCTCCAGGGCCGGTAGCTGAAGCATCATTTTCCCGCGGCGCCTAAGGGACGGATTAGAAAGCGATTGGCTTAGGGGACGGAAGCCAAGCTCCACCTGCCTGACGCCCGGCTCTTCTCGCAGAACCGAAGGTTTATTTTGGACCGCCCTTCCCCAGTACCACTCCCACCCCGACGTTGGTCCCAATCGGAACCTATCCCAAACAGGACTGAAAAGAGCTGAGAGACCGGACGTGACGCACGAGCGCGAGCGGAAAAACAGAGGCCCAGCGCCTGTTGCCGTGGAAACCGAGCCCTCGGCTTGCGTCCCGCGTGCGTCACAGCTCCGGCTGACTACGCCCCGCGCGCGGCCCCGAGGCCCTGAGGCCCAGGGCGGGGACCAAAAGCCGCGCGCTTGTGACGGTGTCGCTGCAGGGCACGCTACGGGGCGGAGAGGAAATTTAGGGCCTGCCTTTTGTACATTAGGTTAGTCAGCCCAGAAATATGTATTCAACCCCAGGCGCGTGCCTGGCATTGTGGAAGGCGACACGTGGGGAGAATTGTGACTGGCCCAGATGTCATCCCCCAGCCCAGTGGTCATTCCTCCCTGGAAGTCCTTACCCATCTCACCTGCTCATTCTTCAACCCCCAGTTTCCCGACCTCTCTTTTTCCTCAAGCCACGCCCTTCCACGCTTTCTTGTCTTTTCCGTGGTGTTCCTTCAGTCTAGAATATTCTCCACCTGGCACAATCCTGCTCCTCCCCTGACATTCTGCTGAAATTGCACTCTTCAGCCTTCCCAGGCAGCTGTGGGCTGTGACATGTGTCAGAGACTGATGAGTTTTCTTTTTACTTTTCTATAGTGCCTCATTTTTTTCCTTTAAGCATACATACATTGGTTTTATAGTGAAACATAAATCGTTTTTAAAGAGATCAATTATTCTCAAAGAGCTTGTTACTTTCGGGAACACTTTTTGGGGTTAATATTTATATGTATTAGTATACATATACTTTATATATATACTTCTAAATTAACAGAAAATTGACACGCATTGTAAAAAGAATCGTGATTATATCCTTTATCCATAATCACCAATTTTTACATTTTTGCCTCATTTTCGCATTCTTCCTCTTTCTGTGTCCCAATTATGTCCTTTATAGCTGTTTCCCCTCTGTCCAGAATCATACTGTTGCAATTAGTTGTCAAATCTTTTTTTAGTATCCTTTTATCTAGAACAGGGTCTCAGTCTTTCTTCCTCTTCTTTATGAAAGTTGCAGCTACCAGGATGAGACAATTCTGCTCAGACCCAAGCACACCAAGCCAGGAATGCACAAAGGAGGGCTTATGTTTGAGATAAGAACTGTCTCAAGGACTTTCTAAAATAACCACACAAGAAATTCCTCATGTACGTGACAAGTGTCATGCATTTCTCCACCTACATTTTGCACATACACACATTTATTTATGTAGAGACAGGGATCTTGCTGGGCTGCCCAGACTGGACTCAAATTCCTGGGCTCAATCAGTCCTCCTGCCTCAGCCTCTAGACTAGCTGGGACTCCAGGCATGCGCCACCCTGTTATTTCTTTGACCAGGCTTAGCACTACGCATTCTTTAGGCCGACAGCAATTCAAATAAGATGCTCTCCAAAGAACACTTGCCTAGTAGCGGCATCTCCAAAAATGAATTGATGCCGCTCCAGCTTTGAGCCTCCAGAACCAAAGAAACGTGTTTCCAAACAGCTTATGTGAACTTCTACATTTGGCCAATAAAAGCTCCCACTTACTCCTGCCCTCTTCAGGTGCACCTGTGGCTTGCCATAGCCATATAGCCAGGTGCACCATCCTTTTTGCCTGCTACTGAATAAATTAATTATATTAGAGGACATTTTTCTCTGATGTCTTTTTTAGGTTAACAACTCTAATACGTTGGAAGAATACAGGCCAGCTACTTTGTAGAATGTTCCTCAGTTTGAGTTTGTATGATGCTGTCTCATTATTAGATTCAGGTTATGTATGTTTTGCAAAAATACCTCAGGAGTGATGGCATCCTTGGTGTGTTATATCAGGAGGCAAATGATGCGGATCTGTCCCATTGTTTGTAATGGTAACATTGGTTGCTTGGTTAGGGTGAAGGGTGCCAAGCTTCTCCACTGCAAAGTTCCTATTTTTTTCTCTGTAATTAATAAGTAATTTGTATGATACTTTGAGATAACAAAGTAGCCTGTTCTTCATCAAACTTTCATCAATGAATTTCACATCCAAAGACGCCTCAAGAATGGTCATCAGGCCGGGCGCGGTGGCTCAAGCCTGTAATCCCAGCACTTTGGGAGGCCGAGACGGGCGGATCACGAGGTCAGGAGATCGAGACCATCCTGGTTAATATGGTGAAACCCCGTCTCTACTAAAAAAGTACAAAAAACTAGCCGGGCGAGGTGGCAGGCGCCTGTAGTCCCAGCTACTCGGGAGGCTGAGGCAGGAGAATGGCGTGAACCCGGGAGGCGGAGCTTGTAGTGAGCTGAGATCCGGCCACTGCACTCCAGCCTGGGCGACAGAGCGAAACTCCGTCTCAAAAAAAAAAAAAAAAAAAAAGAATGGTCATCAAAAGCAGCCTAGTAATGACTGTCATTTACCATTTAATACATTTCAAACAATGCACGTGCTCTGTGACATATTCTGGGAAAGAACATGTTACCTGATACATAATCGGTGATCAATAAATAGTATTTACTGATAGGTTTCCTTCCTTTGTAGATAAATGAAGTTTCTTGTTTCACGGGGTATAATTAGAAGCATTACTTTAATCAGCCATCCTGATTATTCTAATTTTGTACCAGCATCTACCTCAGTACCTGGTATATATTAGCAATTCACTTTTTGAATTAATAATGGAAAATTGTGTACACACACACACACACACACCAAGAAATTATATCAAAAGATTAATTGTGATAATGGAGCAGTTAATGCTTAACCAAGTGTTTTCACTGTTTCAGGGCAGTCACTGTTAGAACCAGAAAGCTTTTGAAAGTAAATTCTGATAAATCCAACTTAAGCAAATCAGATTTTATATTACAAAATGAAGTTAAAAAAAAGAAAGGATTCGAAAAGGAAAAAAATTCTGCCAAGGATTACATATGAGAAGCTGCAATTCCGTGTGTGACCACCAGGTGCCGGAACAAGCTAGGTAGCCACACTAGAAAAACGAACGTCTTCATCTGGGCTGAATTTGCATCTAATTGCCTCAAATTGCTTCTAAAACCCAGGATTTTTTTTGTCACTTTGTCAGTGGAGCTTAGGTCAGTGAGTTCTGGGCAAATCAGGAGTAGGCTGAAGCTGAGGAGGAATTCACAAGCGAGATTTAACTAAATTGGCAGTGGCTTATTCTTGACTGGGTTACTTAAAAATTCAGGTTATTATATATTACATCACATTGTATTATATATTTTATATGTTACAGACAATATCTAGTAATCCAACTGGAAATATATGTTGTGTATTACATATCAAGTTATTGTATTATAATTCAAGTTAACTTATTCTTTATACCTTTTGGTTTTGGTGTGTGGTTTTATTTATTTTTTTATTTTATTTTTTTGTTGAGATGGAGTCTCGCTGTGTCGCCCAGGCTGGAGTGCAGTGGCCAGATCTCAGCTCACTGCAAGCTCCGCCTTCCGGGTTTACGCCATTCTCCTGCCTCAGCCTCCCAAGTAGCTGGGACTACAGGTGACTGCCACCTCGCCCGGCTAGTTTTTTGTATTTTTTAGTAGAGACGGGGTTTCACTGTGTTAGCCAGGATGGTCTCGATCTCCTGACCTCGTGATCCGCCCATCTCGGCCTCCCAAAGTGCTGGGATTACAGGCTTGAGCCACCGCGCCCGGCCTGGTGTGTGGTTTTATACCTTTTGGTTTTTGTGTGATCTCGGCTCACTGCATCCTCTACCCCCAGGGTTCAAGGGATTCTCCTACCTCAGTCTCCCGAGTAACTGGGATTACAGGCACCTGCCACCACACCCGGCTAATTTTTGTTTTTTCTGTTTTTTTTTAGTAGAGACAGATTTTCACCATGTTGGTCAGGCTGGTCTCGAACTCCTGACCTCAGGTGATCCACCCGCCCCTGCTTCCCAAAGTGCTGGGATTACAGGCATGAGCCAGTATGCCCGGCCTCTTTATACCTTTTGTATGTCCTAAATATAACAGAGTTAAAGCAAAAGTTTTAAAGGAAAGACTGAGGCTACAGGGATTATGTGAATTTTTTTCAAAGAACACAAATCAAGTGGAGCATTTGGGAGTTTTTAAAATTACAATTACCCACATCTCTGCGATTTCTTTTTTTTTTTTTTTTTTTTGAGGTAGAATCTTGATCTGTCACCCAGAGTGCAGTGGTGCCATCTCAGCTCACTGCAGCCTCAACTCCCAAGTTCAGGCAATCCTCCAACCTCATCACCCCAAGTAGTTTGTTTGGTAGAGACAGGGTTTTGCCATGTTGCCCAGGCTGGTCTCAAACTCCTGGGCTCAAGCAATCCTCTGGCCTCAGCCTCCCAGAATGCTGGGATCACAGACAAGAGTCACCATGCCCAGTCCCTTTCCTTCTTTTTCTGAACCAGGTAAAGAGGATTCAGATCAAACTGAACATCAGTGGGAATGGGGCAAATGTAAGTGGCTGGAAATATCCTGACAGGACGGAACTAGGAGAGCCCAGCAACGTGCCTGTGGTGTATGCCCTGCGTCTAATCATGGTGAAACCACAGACAAACCAAAATGGGGACATTCTGCACAACCACTGGCCTGTGACCTTCAAAAGCACTGAGGTCATAAAAATCAAGAAAGGGCCGGGCGCGGTGGCTCAAGCCTGTAATCCCAGCACTTTGGGAGGCCGAGACGGGCGGATCACGAGGTCAGGAGATCAAGACCATCCTGGCGAACACGGTGAAACCCCGTCTCTACTAAAAAATACATAAAAACTAGCCGGGCGAGGTGGCGGGCGCCTGTAGTCCCAGCTACTCGGGAGGCTGAGGCAGGAGAATGGCGTAAACCCGGGAGGCGGAGCTTGCAGTGAGCTGAGATCTGGCCACTGCACTCCAGCCTGGGCGACAGAGCGAGACTCCGTCTCAAAAAAAAAAAAAAACAAACAAAAAAAAAAAATCAAGGAAAGCCTGAGGAACCTTTCCAGATTAAAGAAGACTAAAGAGACGTGACAACTAAATAACATGCGTGATTCTGAACTGGATCATTTTGCTGCAAAAATATGCTATTGTGGCCAGGTGTGGTGGTTCACGCCTGTAATCCCAGAACTTTGGGAGGCAGAGGCAGGTGGATCACCTGAGGTCAGGAGTTCAAGACCAGCCTGGCCCACATGGCAAAACCCCGTCTGTACTAAAAATACAAAAAAAAAAAAAAAAATTAGCCGGGCACGGTGGCAGGTGCCTGTAATCCCAGCTACTTGGGAGACTGAGGCAGGAGACTCACTTGAACCCAGGAGGCAGAGGTTGCAGTGAGCCAAGATTTTGCCACTGCACTTCAGCCTGGGCAACAGAGTCAGTGAGACTCTGTCTCGAAATATAGATATATAAAACATATATATGCTAATGGGACAAACATAAGTGGCTGCCTTATATGCTTATATTATATATAATTGGAATAATTGGCAAAACTTGAATAGAGCTTGAGGCTGCTGTGGCAGCCACGTGTGGATGTTACTGTCCTGACCTTGAGGGCTGTGTTGTGGTTACGCAGAACACCCTTGTTTGTGGAAAAGACACATTCAGCTCTCTAGGGGTACTGGGGTACCCCTCAGCTACTCACTCTAAACCAATTCAACCAAATGAGCTCTACGTACTGCACTTGCGACTTAAGTTTGAAGTCGTTTCGGAAATTATTAAAAAGAGGATTCCAGAGAAAATCCAAGCAGTTGAAAATACCCCATGATTTTCCTGGCCTGACTCAGAAATACTGAATGAGAACACTGGAGGCGTGGCCTTGAGATGTGTGTTTTCCAAAGCACAGCCAGGTCTGGAAAGCAGCTACTCCCCACGGGCTGGGAGAGGGAAGCACAGTCTGTGCACACAGACCAGTTCCTCGCATCCTCCTTTCATCCACATCACCATCCAACAGCTATGAGAACACAGATCGGTTCCCCTCATCCTCCTTTTATCCACATCACCACCCGGCTGCTACGAGAATTCGTTCTACGCAAGTTGCGTGGTTCAATTCTGCATACGCTGATCTCTGAGGTTTTTTGTTTTGTTTTGTTTTGTTTTGTTTTTTTGAGACAGAGTTTCGCTCTTGTTGCCTAGGCTGGAGTGCAATGGCGTGATCTTGGCTCACTGCAACCTCCGTCTCCCGGGTTCAACCGATTCTCCTGCCTTGACCTCCCAAGTAGCTGGGATTACAGGCGCCCACCACCACGCCCAGCTAATTTTTTGTATTTTTAGTAGACAGGGCTTTAGTATGTTGGCCAGGCTGGTCTCGAACTCCTGACCTCAGGTGATCCTCGGCCTCCCAAAGTGCTGGGATTACAGGCATGAGCCACCGCGCCCAGCTGAGGTTTTGTTTCCCATTCCTGTCATTAAGCTGCAGGCCTTGTCTCTCCCACTTCAAAAAGAACCACTCTCAACTAAGAAAGCTGGGATCCTCTTTGGAAGTGTTCCTCCCAGAGCACTGCCCAAGGAAGTTCGGGGGTGCCTGGCAAATGAGAGGCTTCTGGGAGCCTCAGTCGGTCCAGCTCCACATTCCTGGTGCTTTCTGTTCCCCTTTACTTTGACTATTAAGACACATTCCTGACCTGGTGCGGTGGCCCATGCCTGTAATCCCAGCACTTTGGGAGGCCGAGGCAGGTGGATCACCTGAGGTCAGGAGTTCAAGACCAGCCTGGTCAACATGGCAAAGCCATGTCTCTACTAAACACAAAAATTAGCCAGGTGTGGTGGCGGGCAACTGCAACCCCAGCTACTAGGAGGCTGAGGTGAGGCAGGGGAATTGCTTGAACCCAGGAGGCAGAGGCTGCAGTGAGTTGAGATCGTGCCACTGCACTCCAGCCTGAGCAACAGAGCCAGACTCTGTCTCAAAAAAAAAAAAAAAAAAGACCAAGGAGCTGTGGCCTGTGGTGGGGAGTGGACTTGGGGGACCTCCTCCCCCTCCCTCACAATCCACAGGAAACCTGCTCCAGCTCTGCCTAGCTGGGTACAAAGAGTGCTGCCTTTCTTCTTTTCTGCCTGGACCCACCCTGCTCCAGCTTTGCCGTCAGTCTTTATGCACCCACATATGCCCATAAGCCAGTACAGGGGCCCCAAGAAGGCGAACCTCAATAGGACCTTATAAGGCTTCCTGACGGTGGGATGCAACACTCTGAACATACTGAAAGCCAATGAATGGTACTCTAAATGGGTGAATTTTCTAGCAGATGTCTTCTATCTCAATAAACCTATTCAAAACGAAGTCCTTCCTGCCTACCAATCCATCCTCACCCACTGCAGTTCCCAACCTCACACCATGGTTCAGCCTTGTTGAACTACTTGTTTTCTGGATGTCAATCTTTCTACACTGCTGAGCTCTTGCAAATAATAATCTCTTTCTCTTCCCTACCATGCTCATCTGACAAATTTTTACTTGCTCTTAAACCTTCTTTTCTTTTTTTTTTTTGAGACAGAATCTTGCTCTGTCGCCCAGGCTGGAGTGCAATGGCACAATCTCAGCTCACTGCAGCCTCTGCCTCCCAGGTTCAGGCGACTCTTCTGCCTCAGCCTCCCGAGTAGCTGGGATTGCAGGCACACGCCCAGCTAATATTTTTGTATTTTTAGTGGAGACAGGGTTTCCGCATGTTGGTCAGGCTGGTCTCCAACTCCGGACTTCAGGTGATCTGCCCGCCTCAGCCTCCCAAAGTGCTGGGATTACAGGCATGAACCACCACACCTGGCCAAAGCCAGTTTTTAAAAAGTGAAAAATAAATATAGAGGGGATTGCAGCTTCTAGACGTGTTTTCACCATAAACAAATAGAAAACCGGGGGTAGGGGACAGAAAAGGGAACTGTTTTCAGACTGGACAACAGGCAGCTCAGGACTGTTCCCTGAGAAACAAACAAATGAGAAATAAACAAGTGGAGCTTTGTGCTCACTGGGCTTTCTGCCTGGAGTCCATATCTGATCCATGGTACAGAGGGCGGGAACTCAAACAAAGGCCACCAGTGTCACCCAGTTGAGGAGACAGAATGGACAGGAAGGAGCTTGGGAGAGGTAACCCAAAAAGTTGTGTATGAGCCACTGGGCTCACCACTGAGATGTGCACACATGGATCAGAATGGCTGAAATTAGGCCGGGCAGGGTGGCTTACACCTGTAATCCCAGCACTTCGGGAAGCCAAGACAGGAGAATCATTGAGCCCAGGAGTTCCAGACCAGCCTGGGCAGTGTGGTGAGACCCCATCTCTACAAAAATCAACAAATTAGCCAGGTGTGGTGGTGCATGCCCATAGTTCCATCTACTCAGGAAGCTGAGGTAGGAGACTCTCTGGTTTGGGAGGTCGAGGCTGCAAGTGAGCTATGATTGCGTGACTGTACTCCTCCAGCCTGGGTAACAGAGTCAGACCCTATTTCAAAAAAAAGCTGAAATTATGACACTGAGTGTTAGGGAGAACTGGAATTCTCATGCATTGCTGGTGAGAATGTAAGATGTACAAGTACTTTGGAAGAAGGTCTGGCGATTTTTTATAAAATTAAACATATGCTTACTCTTTGCCCCAGCCATTCAGTGTCTAGGTATGTATCCAAAATAAATCAAAACAAACATATGTTCACCAAAATACTTGTCCAAGAATGATGACAGCAGCTTTATTTAAAGTTGCTGCCAGGCATGGTGGCTCAGGCCTGTAATCCCAGCACTTTGGGAGGCTGAGGCGGGCAGATCACGAGGTCAGGAGATGGAGATCATCCTGGCTAACAAGGTGAAACCCCGTCTCTACTAAAAAATACAGAAAATTAGCCAGGCGTAGTGGCTGTTTAGTCCCAGCTACTCCGGAGTGCTGTAGTCCCAGCTACTCCTTAGTGCCTGTAGTCCCAGCTACTCAGGAGGCTGAGGCAGGAGAATGGCGTGAACCCGGGAGGCGGAGCTTGCACTGAGCCGAGATTGCGCCACTGCACTCCAGCCTGGGCGACAGAGCAAGACTCCCTCTCAAAAAAAAAAAAAAGTAGCCGGGTGTGGTGGCACATGCCCGTAGTCCCAGTTACCTAGGAAGCTGAAGCAGGAGAATGGCTCGAACCCAGGAAACAGAGGTTGCAGTGAGCCAAGATCACTTTGCACTCCACCCTAGGTGACAGAGCAAGACTCCTTCTCAAAATAAATAACTAAAATAAATAAATAAATACATAATTTTTAAAAATTGCCAAAAATTAGACATAACTCAAGTTGTCTGTCAATGGGAAGACTGATAAACTGTTGTATATTCCTATATACATTGCATTTATCCTCAGAGCGATACTACTGAGCAATAAACATAAACCACTGATACGTGCAATGACATGGATGGCTCTCACCAAGGGAACACTGAGCAAAGGAAGCTGCAAACCATGGAGTTCATGCCGTGTGGTTCTGTTTACACAAAGTACCAGAACGGACAAAACTCATCCAAGGTGCAAAAAATCAGATACCTGACCCCACAGGTCTCCTTCTTGGTTCCCCTGGAAATGCATCCGTCTCAGAGACCAGCGCAGCCAGGGCAGGCCCATTTGATAAGGAGAGCTCCCATTTCCTAAAAAGGATGAGTGTGGGGGTTGGCTTGTCCACTCGGTCCCTGGGAAAGTTGTGTCAGGTCCTGGGTCCCAGCTGGGTACCCAACAGTGAGTCAGGTGGACACAGTCCCCACTGCAGGGAGCCCTGCAGCCTTTTCAGGGCAACAAACAAAACAAAAGGTGTTCACAGGACTCATCCATGTGTTATAAATTGAATTATGTCTTCCCTAAATTCATATGCTGAAGCCCTAACCCTCAGTCCCTCTGAATGTTACTGTGTTTGGAGATACGGCCTTTAAAGTGGTGATTAATTAAGATGGGGTTGTTAGGGGTGGGCCCTAGGCAAATGCGCCTGGTGTCATTAAGAGAGGAGCAGACTAGGGGTCACATCTGTAATCCCAGCCCTTTGGGAGGCAGAGGCGAAAGGATTGCTTGGGACCAGCCTGGGCAACATACAGAGATGCTGTCTCTAAAAATAAAAATAATTAGCCAAGTGTGGTGGCACGTGCTTGTAGTCCCAGCTACGTGGGAGGTTGAGGCGGGAGGGTCACTTGAGTCCAGGAGCTGCTTAGGGCTGCATTGAGCTATGATGGTGCCAATGCACTTCAGCCTGGGTGACAGAGCAAGATCCTGTCTCTGAAAAAGAAAAAAAGGAGATTAGGATGCAGACATACACACGGGGAAGACCAAGACCATGTGAAGACACAGGAAGAAGGTGACAGTCTACACGCCAAGGAGTGAGGCCTGAGGAGAAACCAGCCCTGCCAACGCCTTGATCATGGACGTCCAGGTGAGATTCAGTTCAGGATGCCGCGATGAGAGACGACCCTGGAGGATCCTCATGGGCCCAGTGTAATCACAAAGGTCCTTTGAAAAGGGAGGCGGGAGGGAAGAGTCAGAGAAGGGGATGAGATGACAGAAGTGGGGGCCAGAGAGGGAGCTCTGAGGATGCTATGCTGCTGGCTTTAAGATGGAGGAGGCAGTGGCTCACACCTGAAATCCCAGCACTGTGAGGGGGCCGAGGCAGGCGGATCACTTGAGGTCAGGAGTTCGAGACCAGCCTGGCAAACATGGTGAAATGCGTCTCTACTAAAAATACAAAACCAAAAAAAAAATAGCTGGGTATGGTGGTGCATGCCTGTAGTCCCAAGTACTCGGGAGGCTGAGGCAGAAGAACTGCAGTGACCTGGGAGGCAGAGGTTGCAGTGACCTGGGATTGTGCCACTGCACTCCAGCCTGGGTGACAAAGTGAGACATCTCAAAAAATTAAATTAAAATAAAATAAGATGGAGGAGGGGGCTGGGGGCGATGAACGCAGGCCCCTCTGGAAGCTGGAAAGAACAGGAAGCTGGCATCTCCCCCGCAGCATCCATCAGAAAGGCAGTCCTGGCGACACTCTGATTTCAGGATTTTAACCTCCAGAACGTTAAGATAATAAACTTGTGTTGGCCACATGTATGTCTTTAAGTGTCTGTTCATATCCTTTGCCCACTTTTTAATGAGGTTGTTTGGTTTTTTCCTTGTAAATTTGCTTAAGTTCCTTGTAGATTCTGGATATTAGACCTTTGTCAGATAGATAGATTGCAAAAATTTTCTTCCATTCTGTAGGTTGTCTGTTCACTCTGATGATAGTTTCTTTTGCTATGCAGAAGCTCTTTAGTTTAATTAGATCCCATTTGTCAATTTTTGCTTTTTTTTTCCCCTGAGACAGAGTCTTGCTCTGTGCCCCAGGCTAGAGTGCAGTGGTACAATCTCAGCTCAAAGCAACCTCCGCCTCCCAGGTTCCAGCAATTCTCCTGCCTCAGCCTCCTGAGTAGCTAGGATTACAGGTGTGTGCCACCATGCCTGGCTAATTTTTGTAATTTTAGCAGAATAGGGTTTCACCATGTTGGTCAGGCTGATCTCAAACTCCTGACCTCATGATCCACTCACCTCGGCCTCCTAAAGTGCTCGGATTACAGGCATGAACCACCACACCTGGCCCAATTTTTGCTTTTGTTGCAATTGCTTTTGGTGATTTCATTAGAAAATCTCTGCCCGTGCCTGTGTCTGGAATGGTATTGCCTAGATTTTCTTCTAAGGTTTTTATAGTTTGGGGTTTTACATTTAAATATTTAATCCATCTTGAGTTTATTTTTGTATAAGAAGTAAGGAAGGGGTCCAGTTTCAATTTTCTGCATACGGCTAGCCAGTTCTCCCAGCACCATTTGTTAAATAGGAAATCCATTCCCCATTGCTTGTTTTTGTCAGGTTTGTCAAAGATCAGATGGTTGTAGATGTGTGGTTATATTTCTGAGTTCTCTATTTTGTTCCAAAAAGAAAAAAAAAACTCAACATCACTGATCATTAGAGAAATGCAAATAAAAACCACAATGAGATACTACCTCACGCCAGTCAGAATGGCGATTATTAAAAAGTCAAGAACAACAGATGCTGGTGAGGTTGCGGAGAAATAGGAATGCTTTTACATTGTTGTGGGAATGTAAACTAGTTCAACAATTGTAAGACAGCGTTGCAATTCCTCAAAGATTTAGAACTGGAAATACCATTTGATCAAAAAATCCCATTACTGGGTGTATATCCAAAGGAACATAAATTATTCTATTATAAAGATACTTGCACACGTGTGTTCATTGCAGCACTATTCACAATAGCAAAGATGTGGAACCAACCCAAATGCCCATCAATGATAGACTGGATGAAGAAAATGTGGTCCATATACACTATATTAGTCCATTTTCATGCTGCTGATAAAGACATACCCAAGACTGGAAAGAAAAAGAGGTTTAATTGAACTTACAGTTCCACATGGCTGGGGAGGCCTCAGAATCGTGGCAGGAGGTGAAAGGCACTTCTTACATGGCAGCGGTAAGAGAAAAATGAGGAAGATACAAAAGTGGAAGCTCCTGATAAACCCATCAGATCTCATAAGACTTACTAACTACCATGAGAACAGTATGGGGGAACTGCCCCCGTGATTCAATTCTCTCCCACCGGCTTCCTCCCACAACATGTTGGAATTATGGGAGTACAACTCAAGATGAGATTTGGGTGGGGACAGAGTCAAACCATATCATTCCACCTCTGGCCCCTCAAAATCTGATGTCCTCACATTTTAAAACCAATCACGCCTTCCCAACAGTCCCCCAAAGTCTTAACTCATTTCAGCATTAACCGAAAAGTCCACATTCCAAAGTTTCATCTGAGACAAGGCAAGTCCCTTCCGCCTATGAGCCTGTAAAATCAAAAGCAAGCTAGTTACTTCCTAGATACAATGGGGGTACAGGTTATTGGGAAAATACAGTCATTCCAAATGGGAGAAATTGGTCAAAGCAATGGGGTTACAGGGCCCATGGAAGTCAGAAATCCAGCAGGGCAGTCAAATCTTAAAACTCCAAAATGATCTCTTTTGACTCCAAGTCTCACATCCAGGTCATGCTGATGCAAGAGGTGGGTTCCCATGGCCTTGGGCAGCTCTGCCCCTGTGGCTTTACAGGGTACAGCCTCCTTCCTGGCTGCTTTCACCGGCTGGTGTTCAGTGTCTATGCCTTTTCCAGGCGCATTGTGCGAGCTGTCAGTGGATCTACCATTCTGAGGTCTGGAGGATGGTGGCCCTCTTCTCACAGCTCCACTAGGCAGTGCCCCAGTAGGAACTCTGTGTGGGGGCTCCAACTCCACATTACCCTTCTGCACTACCCTAGCAGAGGCTCTCCATGAGTCCCACCCCTGCAGCAAACTTCTACCTGGGCTTCCAGGCATTTCCATAAATCTGAAATCTAGGCGGAGGGTCCCAAACCTCAATTCTTTTTTTTTTTTTTTTTTTTCACCCAGGCTGGAGTACAGTGGCACGATCTCCGCTCACTGCAAGCTCCGCCTCCCGGGTTCACGCCATTCTCCTGCCTCAGCCTCCCGAGTAGCTGGGACTACAGGCGCCGCCACCTCGCCTGGCCAATTTTTTTGTTTTTTTTTTTTTGTTTTTTTTTT
>NC_037676.1:142688581-142689004 GCF_003255815.1 Theropithecus gelada
AACCCGGGAGGCGGAGCTTGCAGTGAGCTGAGATCCGGCCACTGCACTCCAGCCTGGGCGATAGAGCGAGACTCCATCTCAAAAAAAAAAAAAAAGAAAAAAAAAAAAGAAAAAAGGCCGGGCGCGGTGGCTCAACCCTGTAATCCCAGCACTTTGGGAGGCCGAGGCGGGTGGATCACGAGGTCAGGAGATCGAGACCATCCTGGCTAACATGGTGAAACCCCGTCTCTACTAAAAATACAAAAAACTAGCCGGGCGTGGTGGCGGGCGCCTGTAGTCCCAGCTACTCGGAGGCTGAGGCAGGAGAATGGCATAAACCCGGGAGGCGGAGCTTGCAGTGAGCCGAGATCGCGCCACTGCACTCCAGCCTGGGTGACACAGCGAGACTCCGTCTCAAAAAAAAAAAAAAAAAAAAAAAAAAAA